>NC_092234.1:28315918-28405752 GCF_036320965.1 Panulirus ornatus | reverse complement strand
ATACCTCATCGTTCCTATTCGCTCTATACCTGCTCGCCTTTTTCCCTCCTTCATGTTCAGGCCCCGATCGCTGAAGATCTTTTTCACTCCATCTTTACACCTCCATCATGGTCTCCCACTTCTATTTCCCTTCTCCTCATACACATATATATCGTCTTTGTCAATCTTTCCTTACTCATTCTCTCCATCTAAACAGAAATGTTCGACACATCCTCCTCTGCTCTCTCAACCACACTCTTTTCACAACCACACATCTCTCTTACCCTTTCATTACTTACTCGATCAAACCACCTCACACCACATATTGTCCTCAAACATCTCATTTCCAGCTCATCCACCCTCCTCCGCACAACTCTACATATAGCCCACGCCTCACAAACACATAACATTGTTGGAACCACTATTCCTTCAAGCATACCCATTTTTACTTTCCTATGTAAAGTTCTCGCTTTCCACACATTTTTTCAGCGCTCCAAGAAGTTCGCCCCCTCACCCACTCACTTCCGCTTCCATGTTTCAATCCGCTGCCAAATCCACCCCCAGATTCTAAAACACTTTACTTTCTCCAGTTTTTTCATTCAAACTTACCTTCAAATTGACTTGTCTTTCAACACTACCTAATTATCTTGCTCTTATTCATATTTACTCTCAGTTCTCCTCTTTCACACACTTTATCACATTCAGTTACCAGCTTCTGCAATTTTTCATGCAAGTCAGCCACCAGCGCTGGATCATTAGCGAACAACAACAGACTCACTTCCCAAGCCCTCTCATCCACATCAGACAACATACTTGCCCCTCTTTCCAAAACTCTTGAATTCACCTCCCGAACGACCCCATCCATAAATAAATTAAACAACCATGGAGACATCACGAACCCCTGCCGCAAACCTACATTCACTGAGAACCAATCACTTTCCTCTCTTCCTTCTCGTACACATGCCTTACATCCTCGATACAAACTTTTCACTGCTTCTAGCAACTTACCTCCCACACCATATACTCTTAGTACCTTCTACAGAGCATCTCTACCAATTCTACCATATGCGTTCTAGAGATCCATAAATCCTACATACAAATTCATTTACTTTTCTAAGTGTTTCTCACATACATTCTTCAGAGAAAACATCCAATATACACATCCTCTACTCCTCCTGAAACCACGCTGCTCTTCCCAATCTGGTGCTCTGTTCGTGCTTTCACCCTTTCAATCAACACCCTCCCATATAATTTCCCAGGAACACTCAACAAACTTATACCTCTTTAATTTGAGCTCTCATCTTATCCCGTATGTCTTTGTACAATGGCACAATACATGCAATCCGCCAATCCTTAGGCACATCACCATGAGTCATACATACATTAAATATCCTTACCAACCAGTCAAAAACACAGTCACCCTCTTTTTCTATAAATTCCACTCAGTACCATCCACACCCGATGCCTTGCTGGCTTTTACTTCCTCTTCTCTCTTTACCAAATCATTCTCCCTAACCCTGTCACTTTGCACACCACCTCGACCAAAACACCCTATATCTGCCACTCTCATACAATACATTCAACAAATCTTCAAAACACTAACACCTTCTTACATCACCACTGCTTGTTATCACTGCCTCATTTGCCCCCTTCACCGATGTCCTCATTTCTTCTCTTGTCTTGCAAAACCTATTTTCCTCATTCCATAACATCTTTTTACTTCCCCTAAAATCTAATGATACTCTCTCACCCCAACTCGCAAGTGCCCTACTTTTCTCTTCTTGCGCCTTTGTCTTGATTTCCTGCCTCTTTCATTTATACATCTCTCTGTCATTTGCACTATTTCCCTGCAAAACTCTTCCAAATGCCTCTCTTTTTTCTTTCACTAATAATCTTACTTCCTCATCCCACCACTCATTACCCTTTCTAATCTGCCCATCTCCCATGTTTGTCATGCCACAATCATCTTTTGCACAAGCCATCACTGATTCCCCGAATACATTCCATTCTTCCTCCATTCTCCTTACGTCCTTTGCTCTCACTCTTTTCAATTCTGCACTTTGTCTCTCACATTATTTCCTCACACAAATCTCCTTCCCGAGCTCACTTACTCTCACCACTCTTTACAACCTAGCCTTCTCTTTTCTTTTCTCAAAACCGCTAAAAATCTTCACCTTCGCCTCCACAAGATAGTATATATATATATATATATATATATATATATATATATATATATATATATATATATATATATATATATATATATATATATATATATATATATGTATATATATATATATATATATATATATATATATATATATATATATATATATATATATATATATATATATATATATATATATATATATATATATATATATATATATATTTATACATATATGTATATTTTTTTTTTTTTTTTATACTTTGTCGCTGTCTCCCGCGTTTGCGAGGTAGCGCAAGGAAACAGACGAAAGAAATGGCCCAACCCCCCCCATACACATGTACATACACACGTCCACACACGCAAATATACATACCTACACAGCTTTCCATGGTTTACCCCGGACGCTTCACATGCCTTGATTCAATCCACTGACAGCACGTCAACCCCTGTATACCACATCGCTCCAATTCACTCTATTCCTTGCCCTCCTTTCACCCTCCTGCATGTTCAGGCCCCGATCACACAAAATCCTTTTCACTCCATCTTTCCACCTCCAATTTGGTCTCCCTCTTCTCCTCGTTCCCTCCACCTCCGACACATATATCCTCTTGGTCAATCTTTCCTCACTCATTCTCTCCATGTGCCCAAACCATTTCAAAACACCCTCTTCCGCTCTCTCAACCACGCTCTTTTTATTTCCACACATCTCTCTTACCCTTACGTTACTTACTCGATCAAACCACCTCACACCACACATTGTCCTCAAACATCTCATTTCCAGCACATCCATCCTCCTGCGCACAACTCTATCCATAGCCCACGCCTCGCAACCATACAACATTGTTGGAACTACTATTCCTTCAAACATACCCATTTTTGCTTTCCGGGATAATGTTCTCGACTTCCACACATTTTTCAAGGCTCCCAAAATTTTCGCCCCCTCCCCCACCCTATGATCCACTTCCGCTTCCATGGTTCCATCCGCTGACAGATCCACTCCCAGATATCTAAAACACTTCACTTCCTCCAGTTTTTCACCATTCAAACTCACCTCCCAATTGACTTGACCCTCAACCCTACTGTACCTAATAACCTTGCTCTTATTCACATTTACTCTTAACTTTCTTCTTCCACACACTTTACCAAACTCCGTCACCAGCTTCTGCAGTTTCTCACATGAATCCGCCACCAGCGCTGTATCATCAGCGAACAACAACTGACTCACTTCCCAAGCTCTCTCATCCCCAACAGACTTCATACTTGCCCCTCTTTCCAAGACTCTTGCATTTACCTACCTAACAACCCCATCCATAAACAAATTAAACAACCATGGAGACATCACACACCCCTGCCGCAAACCTACATTCACTGAGAACCAATCACTTTCCTCTCTTCCTACACGTACACATGCCTTACATCCTCGATAAAAACTTTTCACTGCTTCTAACAACTTGCCTCCCACACCATATATTCTTAATACCTTCCACAGAGCATCTCTATCAACTCTATTATATGCCTTCTCCAGATCCATAAATGCTACATACAAATCCATTTGCTTTTCTAAGTATTTCTCACATACATTCTTCAAAGGAAACACCTGATCCACACATCCTCTACCACTTCTGTTTTCTAAATTGTTTCTTACATTTTTCATATGTATATATATGTATGTGTGTGTGTGTGTGTGTGTGTGCGTGTGTGTGTGTGTGTGTGTATATATATATATGTATATTATCCCTGGGGATAGGGGTGAAAGAATACTTCCCACGTATTCCTCGCGTGTCGTAGAAAGCGACTAGAGGGGACGGGAGCGGGGGGCCGGAAATCCTCCCCTCCTTGTATTAACTTTCTAAAATGGGAAACAGAAGAAGGAGTCACGCGGGGAGTGCTCATCCTCCTCGAAGGCTCAGAGTGGGGTGCCTAAATGTGTGTGGATGTAACCAAGATGTGAAAAAAGGAGAGATAGGTAGTATGTTTGAGGAAAGGAACCTGGATGTTTTGGCTCTGAGTGAAACGAAGCTCAAGGGTAAAGGGGAAGAGTGGTTTGGAAATGTCTGGGGAGTGAAGTCAGGGGTTAGTGAGAGGACAAGAGCAAGGGAAGGAGTAGCAATACTCCTGAAACAGGAGTTGTGGGAGTATGTGATAGAATGTAAGAACGTAAATTCTCGATTAATATGGGTAAAATTGAAAGTTGATGGAGAGAGGTGGGTGATTATTGGTGCATATGCACCTGGGCATGAGAAGAAAGATCATGAGAGGCAAGTGTTTTGGGAGCAGCTGAATGAGTGTGTTAGCGGTTTTGATGCACGAGACCGGGTTATAGTGATGGGTGATTTGAATGCAAAGGTGAGTAGTGTGGCAGTTGAGGGAATAATTGGTATGCATGGGGTGTTCAGCGTTGTAAATGGAAATGGTGAAGAGCTTGTAGATTTATGTGCTGAAAAAGGACTGATGATTGGGAATACCTGGTTTAAAAAGCGAGATATACATAAGTATACTTATGTAAGTAGGAGAGATGGCCAGAGAGCGTTATTGGATTACGTGTTAATTGACAGGCGTGCGAAAGAGAGACTTTTGGATGTCAATGTGCTGAGAGGTGCAACTGGAGGGATGTCTGATCATTATCTTGTGGAGGCTAAGGTGAAGATTAGTATGGGTTTTCAGAAAAGAAGAGTGAATGTTGGGGTGAAGAAGGTGGTGAGAGTAAGTGAGCTTGGGAAGGAGACCTGTGTGAAGAAGTATCAGGAGAGACTGTGTACAGAATGGAAAAAGGTGAGAACAATGGAAGTAAGGGGAGTGGGGGAGGAATGGGATGTATTTAGGGAATCAGTGATGGATTGCGCAAAAGATGCTTGTGGCATGAGAAGAGTGGGAGGTGGGCTGTTTAGAAAGGGTAGTGAGTGGTGGGATGAAGAAGAAGTAAGAGTATTAGTGAAAGAGAAGAGAGAGGCATTTGGACGATTTTTGCAGGGAAAAAATGCAATTGAGTGGGAGAAGTATAAAAGAAAGAGACAGGAGGTCAAGAGAAAGGTGCAAGAGGTGAAAAAAAGGGCAAATGAGAGTTAGGGTGAGAGACTATCAGTAAATTTTAGGGAGAATAAAAAGATGTTCTGGAAGGAGGTAAATAGGGTGCGTAAGACAAGGGAGCAAATGGGAACTTCAGTGAAGGGCGTAAATGGGGAGGTGATAACAAGTAGTGGTGATGTGAGAAGGAGATGGAATGAGTATTTTGAAGGTTTGTTGAATGTGTCTGATGACAGAGTGGCAGATATAGGGTGTTTGGGTCGAGGTGGTGTGCAAAGTGAGAGGGTTAGGGAAAATGATTTGGTAAACAGAGAAGAGGTAGTAAAAGCTTTGCGGAAGATGAAAGCCGGCAAGGCAGCAGGTTTGGATGGTATTGCAGTGGAATTTATTAAAAAAGGGGGTGACTGTATTGTTGACTGGTTGGTAAGGTTATTTAATGTATGTATGACTCATGGTGAGGTGCCTGAGGATTGGCGGAGTGCGTGCATAGTGCCATTGTACAAAGGCAAAGGGGATAAGAGTGAGTGCTCAAATTACAGAGGTATAAGTTTGTTGAGTATTCCTGGTAAATTATATGGGAGGGTATTGATTGAGAGGGTGAAGGCATGTACAGAGCATCAGATATATGTATATATATATATATATATATATATATATATATATATATATATATATATATATATATATATATATATATATATATATATATATATATATATATATATATATATATATATATATATCCCTGGGGATAGGGGATTAAGAGTACTTCCCACGTATTCCCTGCGTGTCGTAGAAGGCGACTAAAAAGGGAGGGAGCGGGGGGCTGGAAATCCTCCCCTCTCGGTTTTTTTTTAATTTTCCAAAAGAAGGAACAGAGAATTGGGCCAGGTGAGGGTATTCCCTCAAAGGCCCAGTCCTCTGTTCTTAACGCTACCTCGCTAATGCGGGAAATGGCGAATAGTTTGAAAGAAAAAAGAATATATATATATATACATATATATATACTTCCCGCGTATTCCTTGCGTGTCGTAGAAGGCGACTAAAAGGGGAGGGAGAAGGGAGCTGGAAATCCTCCCCTCTCGTTTTTTTTAATTTTCCAGAGGAAGGAACAGAGAAGGGGGCCAGGTGAGGGTAATCCCTCAAAGGCCCAGTCCTCTGTTCTTAACGCGACCTCGCTAATGCGGGAAATGGCGAAAAGTTGGAAAGTAAAAGAAAATATATATATATATATATATATATATATATATATATATATATATATATATATATATATATATATATATATATATATATATATATCTTTTTTTTTTGCTTTGTCGCTGTCTCCCGCGTTTGCGAGGCACCGCAAGGAAACAGACGAAAAAATGGCCCAACCCACCCACATACACATGTATATATGTACACGTCCACACACGCAAATATACATACCTATACATCTCAATGCACACATATATATACACACACAGACACATACATATATACCCATGCACACAATTCACACTGTCTGCCTTTATTCATTCCTATCGCCACCTCGCCACACATGGAATACCATCCCCCTACCCCCTCATGTGTGCGAGGTACCGCTAGGAAAAGACAACAAAGGCCCCATTCGTTCACACTCAGTCTCTAGCTGTCATGCAATAATGCCCGAAACCACAGCTCCCTTTCCACATCCAGGTCCCACACAACTTTCCATGGTTTACCCCAGACGCTTCACATGCCCTGATTCAATCCATTGACAGCATGTCGACCCCGGTACACCACATCGTTCCAATTCACTCTATTCCTTGCACGCCTTTCACCCTCTTGCATGTTCAGGCCCTGATCACTCAAAGTCTTTTTCACTCCATCTTTCCACCTCCAATTCGGTGTCCCACTTCTCATCGTTCCCTCAACCTCTGACACATATATCCTCTTGGTCAATCTTTCCTCACTCATTCTCTCCATGTGACCAAACCATTTCAAAACACCCTCTTCTGCTCTCTCAACCACACTCTCTTTATTACCACACATCTCTCTTACCCTTACATTACTTACTCGATCAAACCACCTCACACCACATATTGTCCTCAAACATCTCATTTCCAGCACATCCACCCTCCTGCGCAAAACTCTATCCATAGCCCACGCCCCGCAACCATACAGCATTGTTGGAACCACTATTCCTTCAAACATACCCATTTTTGCTTTCCGAGATAATGTTCTCGATTTCCACACATTTTTCAAGGCTCAAAGAATTTTCGCCCCCTCCCCCACCCTATGGTTCACTTCCGCTTCCATGGTTCCATCCGCTGCCAGATGAACTCCAAGATATCTAAAACACTTCACTTTATCCAGTTTTTCTGCATTCAAACTTACCTCCCAATTGACTTGACCCTCAACCCTACTGTACCTAATAACCTTGCTCTTATTCACATTTAAGATCATAAGAGGCAAGTGTTTTGGGAGCAGCTGAATGAGTGTGTTAGTGGTTTTGATGCACAAGACCGGGTTATAGTGATGGGTGATTTCAATGCAAAGGTGAGTAATGTGGCAGTTGAGGGAATAATTGGTATACATGGAGTGTTCAGTGCTGTAAATGGAAATGATGAAGAGATTGTAGATCTATGTGCTGAAAAAGGACTGGTGATTGGGAATACCTTGTTTCAAAAGCGAGATATACATAAGTATACATATGTAAGTAGGAGAGATGGCCAGAGAGTTTTATTGGATTACGTGTTAATTGATAGACGCACGAAAGAGAGACTTTTGGATATTAATGTGCAGAGAGATGCAACTGGAGGGATGTCTGATCATTATCTTGTGGAGGCGAAGGTGAAGATTTGTGGGGGTTTTCAGAAAAGAAGAGAGAATGTTGGGGTGAAGAGAGTGTTGAGAGTAAGTGAGCTTGGGAAGAAGACTTGTGTGAGGAAGTACCAGGAGATATTGAGTACAGAATGGAAAAAGGTGAGAACAAAGGAGGTAAGGGGAGTGGGGTAGGAATGGGATGATTTAGGGAAGCAGTGATGGCTTACGCAAAAGATGCTTGTGGCATGAGAAGCGTGGGAGGTGGGTTGATTAGAAAAGGTAGTGAGTGGTGGGATGAAGAAGTAAGATTATTAGTGAAAGAGAAGAGAGAGTCCTTTGAACGATTTTTGCAGGGAAAAAATGCAAATGAGTGGGAGAGGTATAAAAGAAAGAGGCAGGAGGTCAAGAGAAAGGTGCAAGAGGGGAAAAAGAGGTCAAATGAGAATTGCGGTGAGAGAGTATCATTAAATTTCAGGGAGAATAAAAAGATGTTTTGGAGGGAGGTAAATAAAGTGCGTAAGACAAGGGAGCAAATAGGAACTTCACTGAAGGGGGCTAATGGGGAGGTGATAACAAGTAATGGTGATGTGAGAAGGAGATGGAGTGAGTATTTTGAAGGTTTGTTTAATGTGTTTGATGATAGGGTGGCAGATATAGGGTGTTTTGGTCGAGGTGGTGTGCAAAGTGAGAGGGTTAGGGAAAATGCTTTGGTAAATAGAGAAGAGGTAGTAAAAGCTTTACGGAAGATGAAAGCCGGCAAAGCAGGAGGTTTAGATGGTATTGCAGTGGAATTTATTAAAAAAAAGGGGGTGACTGTATTGTTGACTGGTTGGCAATGTTATTTAATGTATGTATGATTCATGGTGAGGTGCCTAAGGATTGGCGGAATGCGTGCATAGTGCCATTGTACAAAGGGAAAGGGGATAAGAGTGAGTGCTCAAATTACAGAGGTATAAGTTTGTTGAGTATTCCTGGTAAATTATATGGAAGGGTATTGATTGAGAGGGTGAAGACGTGTACAGAGCATCAGACTACGGAAGAGCAGTGTGGTTTCAGAAGTGGTAGAGTATGTGTGGATCAGGTGTTTACTTTGAAGAATGTATGTGAGAAATACTTAAAAAATCAAATGGATTTGTATGTAGCATTTATGGATCTGGAGAATGCATATGATAGAGTTCATAGAGATACTCTGTGAAAGGTCTTAAGAATATATGGTGTAGGAGGCAAGTTGTTAGAAGCAGTGAAAAGTTTTTATCGGGGATGTAAGGCATGTGTACGGGTAGGAGGAGAGGGAAGTGATTGCTTCTCAGTGAATGTAGGTTTGCGGCAGGGGTGTCTGATATCTCCATGGTTGTTTAATTTGTTTATGGATTGGGTTGTTAGGGAGGTGAATGCAAGAGTTTTGGAAATAGTGGCAAGTATGCAGTCTGTCGGGGATGAGAGGGCTTGGGAAGTGAGTCAGTTGTTGTTCGCTGGTGATACAGCGATGGTGGCTAATTCATGTGAGAAACTGCAGAAGCTGGCGACTGAGTTTCGTAAAGTGTGTGAAAGAAGAAAGTTGAGAGTAAATGTGAATAAGAGCAAGTTTATTAGGTACAGTAGGGTTGAGGGTCAAGTCAATTGGGAGGTAAATTACAATGGAGAATTACTGGAGGAATTAAAGTGTTTTAGATTACTGAGAGTGGATCTGGCAGCGGATGGAACCATGGAAGCGGAAGTGAATCGTAGGGTGGGGGAGGAGACGAAAATTCTGGGAGCCTTGAGGAATGTTTGGAAGTCGAGAACATTATCTCGGAAAGCAAAAATGGGTATGTTTGAAGGAATAGTGGTTCCAACAATGTTGTATGGTTGCTTGGCGCTGGCTATGGATGGAGTTGTGCGCAGGAGGGTGGATATGCTGGAAATGAGATGTTTGAGGACAATATGTGGTGTGTGGTTATGTGATCGAGCAAGTAATGTAAGGGTAAGAAAGATGTGTGGAAATAAAGAGTGTGGTTGAGAGAGCAGAAGAGGGGGTTTGAAATGGTTTGGTCACATGGAGAGAATGATTGAGGAAAGATTGAGAAAAAGGATATATGTGTCAGAGGTGGAGGGAAAGAAGAGAAGTGGGAGTTCATATTGGAGGTGGAAAGATGGAGTGAAAAAGATTTTGAGTTATCGGGGCCTGAACATGAAGGAGGGTGAAAGGCGTGCAAGGAATAGAGTGAAGTGGAACGATGTGGTATACCGGGGTCGACATGCTGTAAATGGATTGAACCCGAGCATGTGAAGCGTCTGGGGTAAACCATGGAAAGTTGTGTGGGGCCTGGATGTGGTAAGTGAGCTGTGGTTTCAGTGCATTATTATATGACAGCTAGAGACTGAATGTGAACGAATGGGACATTTGTTTTCTTTTCCAAACGCTACTTCGCACATATGAGGGGGGAGGGGGCTGTTATTCTATGTGTGGCGAGGTAGCGAAGGGAATAGATAAAGGCAGACAGTATGAATTATGTACATGTGTATATATGTATATATGTGTATATGTCTGTGTATATATATATATATATATATATATATATATATATATATATATATATATATATATATATATATATATATATATATATATATATATATATATGTATACATTGAGATGTATAGGTATGTATATTTGCGCGTGTGGACGTGTATGTATATACATGTCTATGTGTGTGGGTTGGGCCATTCTTTCGTGTGTTGCCTTGTGCTACCATGATAACGCGGGAAACAGTGACTGAGCAAAATAAATAATAGAATATAGATAAAAATATATATATACATATATATATATATATATATATATATATATATATATATATATATATATATATATATATATATATATATATATATATATATATATATATATATATATATATATATACATATATATATATATATATGTATTTTTTTTTTTTGCTTTGTCGTTGTCTCCCGCGTTTGCGAGGTAGCGCAAGGAAACAGACGAAAGAAATGGCCCAACCCACCTCCATACACATGTTTATACATACGTCCACACACGCAAATATACATACCTACACAGCTTTCCATGGTTTACCCCAGACGCTTCACATGCCGCGATTCAATCCACTGACAGCACGTCAACCCCGGTATACCACATCGCTCCAATTCACTCTATTCCTTGCCCTCCTTTCACCCTCCTGCATGTTCAGGCCCCGATCACACAAAATCTTTTTCACTTCATCTTTCCACCTCCAATTTGGTCTCCCTCTTCTCCTCGTTCCCTCCACCTCCGACACATATATCCTCTTGATCAATCTTTCCTCACTCATTCTCTCCATGTGCCCAAACCATTTCAAAACACCCTCTTCTGCTCTCTCAACCACGCTCTTTTTATTTCCACATATCTCTCTTACCCTTACGTTACTCACTCGATCAAACCACCTCACACCACATATTGTCCTCAAACATCTCATTTCCAGTACATCCATCCTCCTGCGCACAACTCTATCCATAGCCCACGCCTCGCAACCATACAACATTGTTGGAACCACTATTCCTTCAAACATACCCATTTTTGCTTTCCGAGATAATGTTCTCGACTTCCACACATTCTTCAAGGGCCCCAGAATTTTCGCCCCCTCCCCCACCCTATGATCCACTTCCGCTTCCGTGGTTCCATCCGCTGCCAGATCCACTCCCAGATATCTAAAACACTTCACTTCCTCCAGTTTTTCTCCATTCAAACTCACCTCCCAATTGACTTGACCCTCAACCCTACTGTACCTAATAACCTTGCTCTTATTCACATTTACTCTTAACTTTCTTCTTCCACACACTTTACCAAACTCAGTCACCAGCTTCTGCAGTTTCTCACATGAATCAGCCACCAGCGCTGTATCATCAGCGAACAACAACTGACTCACTTCCCAAGCTCTCTCATCCCCAACAGACTTCATACTTGCCCCTCTTTCCAAAACTCTTGCATTAACCTCCCTAACAACCCCATCCATAAACAAATTAAACAACCATGGAGACATCACACACCCCTGCCGCAAACCTACATTCACTGAGAACCAATCACTTTCCTCTCTTCCTACACGTACACATGCCTTACATCCTCGATAAAAACTTCTCACTGCTTCTAACAACTTTCCTCCCACACCATATATTCTTTATACCTTCCACAGAGCATCTCTGTCAACTCTATCATATGCCTTCTCCAGATCCATAAATGCTACATACAAATCCATTTGCTTTTCTAAGTATTTATCACATACATTCTTCAAAGCAAACACCTGATCCACACATCCTCTACCACTTCTGAAACCACACTGCTCTTCCCCAATCTGATGCTCTGTACATGCCTTCACCCTCTCAGTCAATACCCTCCCATATAATTTACCAGGAATACTCAAGAAACTTATACCTCTGTAATTTGAGCACTCACTCTTATCCCCTTTGCCTTTGTATAATGGCACTATGCACGCATTCCGCCAATCCTCAGGCACCTCACCATGAGTCATACATACATTAAATAACCTTACCAACCAGTCAACAATACAGTCACCCCTTTTTTTAATAAATTCCACTGCAATACCATCTAAACCTGCTGCCTTGCCAGCTTTCATCTTCATATATATATATACATATATATATATATATATATATATATATATATATATATATATATATATATATATATATATATATATATATATATATATATATATATATATATATATATATATATATATATATATATGTATATATATATATATATATATATATATATATATATATATATATATATATATATATTTATATATATAAGTATACGTATGTAAATAGGAGGGATGGCCAGAGAGCGTTATTGAATTACGTGTTAATTGATAGGCGAGCGAATGAGAGACTTTTGGATGTTAATGTGCTGAGAGATGCAACTGTAGGGATGTCTGATCATTATCTTGTGGAGGGGAAGGTGACGATTTGTAGAGGTTTTCAGAAAAGAATGGAGAATGTTGGGGTGAAGAAAGTGGTGAGAGTAAGTAAGCTTGGGAAGGAGACTTGCGTGAGGAAGTACCAGGGGAGACTTAATACAGAATGGAAAAAGGTGAGAACAAAGGACATAAAGGGAGTGGGGGAGGAATGGGATGTATTTAGGAAAGCAGGGATGGCTTGCGCAATACATGCTTTTGGCATAAGAAACTTGGGAGGTGGGCAGATTAGAAAGGGTAGTGAGTGGTGGGATGAAGAAGTAAAATTATTTGTGAAATAGAAGAGAGAGGCATTTGAACGATTTTGAAGAGATATAATGCAAATGACTGGGGGATATATAGAAGAAAGAGGCAGGAGGTCAAGAAAAGGGTGCAAGAGGTGAAAAAGAGGGCAAATGAGAGTTGAAGTGAGAGAGTATCATCAGATTTCAGCTAGAATTAAACGATGATTTGGAAGGAGGTAAATAAAGTGCGTAAGACAAGTAAACAAATGGGAATGTCAGTGAATGGAGCTAATGGGGAGGTGATAAAAAGTAGTGGTGATGTGAGAAGGAGATTAAGTGAGTATTTTGAAGGTTTGTTGAATTTAAGATGATCGATATGGGGTGTTTTGGTGGAGGTGGTGTGCATAGTGACAGGGTTAGAGAGAATGATTTAGTAAACAGAGAAGAGGTAGTAAAAACTTTTTGGAAAATGAAAGCCGATAAGGCAGCGGGTTCGGATGGTATTTCAGTGGAATTTATAACAAAAAAAAAGGGGTTGACTGTGTAGTTGATTGGTTGTTAATGCTATTTAATGTATGTATAACTCATGGTGAGGTGCCTGAGGATTGGCGGAATGTTTCCACTGTGCCATTGTACAAAGGCAAATGTGATAAAAGTGAGTGCTCAAATTACAGAGGTATAAGTTTGTTGAGTGTTCCTAGGAAACTCTATGGGAGGGTATTGATTGAGAGTGTGATGGCATGTACATAGCATCAGACTGGGGAAGAGCAGTGTGGTTTCAGAAGTGGTAGAAGATATGTGGATCAGGTGCTTGCTTTGAACATTGTTTGTTTGTTACGAACTCAATACTTATTCTAGCAAGGCCGCCAATAACGTGTATATGTTACAAATACTATACTGATCCTTGTCTTTGCAAGGACGTTAGATTTGTTACCCTACACACACAGGATAACATTATCTTAACGTTATGGGATTGAAACAAACACGTAGTATTAGAATTACTTATAATGAAAGAATCCAAGTGTAGAAAGTGAACACATAAATCGGGCATGAATCATTTTCGTTAACACTGAACATGAATTTAACATTGAACGTGAGTTAACATTCCAGATAAGATTTCAAACCAGGAGATCTCTTTCCTTGATGACAAGTTACAATACTCTATGACACTCGAAATAATTGTAGAGTCTATAGCGCGCACTTTACTCGGGTTACGGGCAGTTCACTCGGTAACGAGCAGTTCATTCGGGTAACGGGCACTCCATTCCAGTAACAGGCAGAGGGAAAAACCACTTAACTCTCTGGGCTGGAGAAGGAATCGAGGCTCAGCGGGTGTTAGCGGATTGTATTACAAACAGGAACGACTGGCGTCCGACCTGTTACCCTATAATGCCACCCTTGATTGGCTATGGGCCTGCGGTCCAGTTGTGATTGGAGGAGGGTGGCTCCCAAGTGCCACTCCTACTTGGTTGGAGGGCCAGAGGCCCGGCGGTGATTGGAGAGGGGTTATCCGTGGAACTGCTGACTGGCTGAAAGATCCTAGTCCGTCCCACATCTGCCTCTTAGTCCGTCCCACATCTGCCTAGGGCTCAACCTCCTCCTGTCCTAACAGCAACGACGCTGTACAGGGGGCCGTAAGTTGACCCCAACTTAACCTGGTGCCTCGGATGAAAGGTCCAAGTGTCGAGGTAGACTGAATTGATGGCCCGGTGTGGCCATCTGGTCTCTCTCTCGGAGGTATGGGGGTGCAAGTTTTGTAATTAACTGGATTGAAGGCACGACGTGGCCATCTGGTTCTTCTGAGATGTGGGAAAGCAGCAGACTTAAAGGTCCTGTTTCTCCCCTCGGGTGTCCTGTCCTAAAATATCACTTACAGCATAACCACAAAGACACACACACATACATATATAGACGAACATGTGGGCACACACACACATGTTCGCAACATGTGAGAGATACTTAGTAAAGCAAATGAATATCTATGTAGCATTTATGGATCTGAAGAAGGCATATGATGGAGTTGATAGAGATGCTCTGTGGAAGGTATTAAGAATATATGGTGTGGGGAGTATGTTGTTAGAAGCAGTGAAATGTTTTTATCTAGGATGTAAGGCATGTGTACGAGTAGGAAGAGAAGAAAGTGATTGGTTCTCAGTGAATGTTGGTTTGCAGCAGGGGTGTGTTATGTCTCCATGGTTGTTTGATTTGTTTATGGATGGTGTTGTTGGGGAGGTGAATGCAAGAGTTTTGGAAATAGAGGCAAGTATGCAGTCTGTGGTGGATGAGAGAGCTTGGGAAGTCAGTTGCTCGCTGATGATACATCACTGGTGGCTGATTCAGGTGAAAAACTGCAGAAGCTGGTGACTGAGTTTGGTAAAGTGTTTGAAAGAAGAAAACTGAGAGTAAACATGAATAAGAAAGAGGTTATTATGTACAACAGGGCTGAGGGACATGGCAATTGGGAGGTAAGTTTGAATGGAGAAAAACTGGAGGAAGTAAAGTGTTTTAGATATCTAGGAGTGGATATGGCAGCGGATGGAACCATGGAAGCGGAAGTGAATCATAAGTTGGGGGAGGGGGCGAAAGTTCTGTGAGCGTTCAAAAATGTATGGAAATCGAGAACGTTATCTTGGAATTCAAAAATGGGTATGTTTGAGGGAATAGTGGTTCCAACAATGTTATATGGTTAGGAGGCATGGGCTATAGATTGAGTTGTGCGGACGATGGTGGATGTACTGCAAATGAGATGTTTGAGGACAATATTTGGTGTGAGGTGGTTTGATCTAGTAAGTAATGAAAGGTTAAGAGAGATGTGTGGTAATAAAAAGAGTGTGGTTGAGAGAATAGAAGAGGGTGTTTTGAAATGGTTTGTTCACAATGAGAGAATGAGTGAGGAAAAATTGACCAAGAGAATATATGTGTCAGATTTGGAAGGAGGTAAGAGACGCGGGAGACCAATTTGGAGGTGGAAAGATGGAGTGAAAAAGATTCTGATTGATCGAGGCCTGAACAAGCGGGAGGGTGAAAGGCGTGCAAGATATAGAGTGAATTAGAACGATGTGGTATACCAGGATCGTTGTGCTGTCAATCCATTGAACCAGTACATGTGAAGCGTCTGGGATAAACCATGGAAAGTTTTGTGGGGCCTGGATGTGGAAAGGGAGCTGTGGTTTCGGTGCATTATACATGACAGATAGAGACAGGGTGTGATCGAATGTGGCCTTTGTTGTCTTTTCCTAGCGCTACCTCGCGCACATGCGAGGAAGGGGGTTGTCATTTCATATGTGGCGAGATGGCGACAACAATAAGTGCAGACACTATGAATTATGTGTATGTGTATATATGTATATGTCTGTGTATGTATGTATATGAAGCGTTAGGATGTATAGCTATGTATATGTGCGTGTGTGGATGTGTATGTATATATATATGTGTATGGGTGGGTTGGGCCATTCATTCGTCTGTTTCCTTGCGCTACCTCGCTAACGCTGGAAATTCTCGATTAATATGGGTAAAACTGAAAGTTGATGGAGAGAGATGGGTGATTATTGGTGCATATGCACGTGGGCATGAGAAGAAAGATCATGAGAGGCAAGTGTTTTGGGAGCAGCTGAATGAGTGTGTTAGTGGTTTTGATGCACGAGACCGGGTTATAGTGATGGGTGATTTGAATGCAAAGGTGAGTAATGTGGCAGTTGAGGGAATAATTGGTATACATGGGGTGTTCAGTGTTGTAAATGGAATTGGTGAAGAGCTTGTAGATTTATGTGCTGAAAAAGGACTGATGATTGGGAATACCTGGTTTAAAAAGCGAGATATACATAAGTATACTTATGTAAGTAGGAGAGATGGCCAGAGAGCGTTATTGGATTACGTGTTAATTGACAGGCGCGCGAAAGAGAGACTTTTGGATGTTAATGTGCTGAGAGGTGCAACTGGAGGGATGTCTGATCATTATCTTGTGGAGGCTAAGGTGAAGATTTGTATGGGTTTTCAGAAAAGAAGAGTGAATGTTGGGGTGAAGAGGGTGGAGAGAATAAGTGAGCTTGGGAAGGAGACTTGTGTGAGGAAGTACCAGGAGAGACTGAGTACAGAATGGAAAAAGGTGAGAACAATGGAAGTAAGGGGAGTGGGGGAGGAATGGGATGTATTTAGGGAATCAGTGATGGATTGCGCAAAAGATGCTTGTGGCATGAGAAGAGTGGGAGATGGGTTGATTAGAAAGGGTAGTGAGTGGTGGGATGAAGAAGTAAGAGTATTAGTGAAATAGAAGAGAGAGGCATTTGGACGATTTTTGCAGGGAAAAAATGCAATTGAGTGGGAGATGTATAAAAGAAAGAGACAGGAGGTCAAGAGAAAGTGCAAGAGGTGAAAAAAAGGGCAAATGAGAGTTAGGGGGAGAGAGTATCATTAAATTTTAGGGAGAATAAAAAGATGTTCTGGAAGGAGGTAAATAAAGTGCGTAAGACAAGGGAGCAAATGGGAACTTCAGTGAAGGGCGCAAATGGGGAGGTGATAACAAGTAGTGGTGATGTGAGAAGGAGATGGAATGAGTATTTTGAAGGTTTGTTGAATGTGTTTGATGATAGAGTGGCAGATATAGGGTGTTTTGGTCGAGGTGGTGTGCAAAGTGAGAGGGTTAGGGAAAATGATTTGGTAAACAGAGAAGAGGTAGTAAAAGCTTTGCGGAAGATGAAAGCCGGCAAGGCAGCAGGTGTGGATGATATTGCAGTGGAATTTATCAAAAAAGGGGGTGACTGTATTGTTGACTGGTTGGTAAGGTTATTTAATGTATGTATGACTCATGGTGAAGTGTCTGAGGATTGGCGAAATACGTGCATAGTGCCATTGTACAAAGGCAAAGGGGATAAGAGTGAGTGCTCAAATTACAGAGGTATAAGTTTGTTGAGTATTCCTGGTAAATTATATGGGAGGGTATTGATTGAGAGGGTGAAGGCATGTACAGAGCATCAGATTGGGGAAGAGCAGTGTGGTTTCAGAAGTGGTAGAGGATGTGTGGATCAGGTGTTTGCTTTGAAGAATGTATGTTAGACATACTTAGAAAAGCAAATGGATTTGTATGTAGCATTTATGGATCTGGAGAAGGCATATGATAGAGTTGATAGAGATGCTCTGTGGAAGGTATTAAGAATATATGGTGTGGGAGGCAAGTTGTTAGAAGCAGTGAAAAGTTTTTATCGAGTATGTAAGGAATGTGTACGTGTAGGAAGAGAGGAAAGTGATTGGTTCTCAGTGAATGTAAGTTTGCGGCAGTTGTGTGTGATGTCTCCATGGTTGTTTAATTTGTTTATGGATGGGGTTGTTAGGGAGGTGAATGCAAGAGTTTTGGAAAGAGGGGCAAGTATGAAGTCTGTTGGGGATGAGAGAGCTTGGGAAGTGAGTCAGTTGTTGTTCGCTGATGATACAGCGCTGGTGGCTGATTCATGTGAGAAACTGCAGAAGCTGGTGACTGAGTTTGGTAAAGTGTGTGAAAGAAGAAAGTTAAGAGTAAATGTGAATAAGAGCAAGGTTATTAGGTACAGTAGGGTTGAGGGTCAAGTCAATTGGGAGGTGAGTTTGAATGGAGAAAAACTGGAGGAAGTGAAGTGTTTTAGATATCTGGGAGTGGATCTGGCACCGGATGGAACCATGGAAGCGGAAGTGGATCATAGGGTGGGGGAGGGGTTGAAAATTCTGGGAGCCTTGAAGAATGTGTGGAAGTCGAGAACATTCTCTCGGAAAGCAAAAATGGGTATGTTTGAAGGAATAGTGGTTCCAACAATGTTGTACGGTTGCGAGGCGTGGACTATCGATACAGGTGTGCGCAGGAGGATGGATGTGCTGGAAATGAGATGTTTGAGGACAATGTGTGGTGTGAGGTGGTTTGATCGAGTAAGTAACGTAAGGGTAAGATAGATGTGTGGAAATAAAAAGAGCGTGGTTGAGAGAGCAGAAGAGGGTGTTTTGAAATGGTTTGGTCACATGGAGAGAATGAGTGAGGAAAGATTGACCAAGAGGATATATGTGTTGGAGGTGGAGGGAACGAGGAGAAGAGGGGGACCAAATTGGAGGTGGAAAGATGGAGTGAAAAAGATTTTGTGTGATCGGGGCCTGAACATGCAGGAGGGTGAAAGGAGGGCAAAGAATAGAGTGAATTGGAGCGATGTGGTATACCGGGGTTAACGTGCTGTCAGTGGATTGAATCAAGGCATGTGTATGGGGGTGGGTTGGGCCATTTCTTTCGTCTGTTTCCTTGCGCTACCTCGCAAAAGCGGGAGACAGCGACAAAGCAAAAAATATATATATATATATATATATATATATATATATATATATATATATATATATATATATATATATATATATATATATATATATATATATTTTTCTTTTTTTTTTTTTGCTTTGTCGCTGTCTCCCGCGTTTGCGAGGTAGCGCAAGGAAACAGACGAAAGAAATGGCCCAACCCACCCCCATACACATGTATATACATACGTCCACACACGCAAATATACATACCTACACAGCTTTCCATGGTTTACCCCAGACGCTTCACATGCCCTGATTCAATCCTCTGACAGCACGTCAACCCCGGTATAACACATCGATCCAATTCACTCTATTCCTTGACCTCCTTTCACCCTCGTGCATGGTCAGGCCCCGATCACAAAAATTCTTTTTCACTCCATCTTTCCACCTCCAATTTGGTCTCCCACTTCTCCTCGTTCCCTCCACCTCCGACACATTTATCCTCTTGGTCAATCTTTCCTCACTCATTCTCTCCATGTGCCCAAACCATTTCAAAACACCCTCCTCTGCTCTCTGAACCACGCTTTTTTTATTTCCACACATCTCTCTTACCCTTACGTTACTTACTCGATAAAACCACCTCACACCACACATTGTCCTCAAACACCTCATTTCCAGCACATCCATCCTCCTGCGCACAACTCTATCCATAGCCCACGCCTCGCAACCATACAACATTGTTGGAACCACTATTCCTTCAAACATACCCATTTTTGCTTTCCGAGATAATTTTCTCGACTTCCACACATTCTTCAAAGCTCCCAGGGTTTTCGCCCCCTCCCCCACCCTATGACCCACTTCCGCTTCCATGGTTCCATCCGCTGCCAGATCCACTCCCAGATATCTAAAACACTTTACTTCCTCCAGTTCTTCTCCATTCAAACTTACCTCCTAATTGACTTGACCCTCAACCCTACTGTATCTAATAACCTTCCTCTTATTCACATTTACTCTTAACTTCCTTCTTTCACACACTTTACCAAACTCAGTCACCAGCTTCTGCAGTTTCTCACATGAATCAGCCACCAGCGCTGTATCATCAGCAAACAACAACTGACTCACTTCCCAAGCTCTCTCACCCCCAACAGGCTTCATACTTGCCCCTCTTTCCAAAACTCTTGCATTTACCTCCCTAACAACCCCATCCATAAACAAATTAAACAACCATGGAGACATCACACACCCCTGCCGCAAACCTACATTCACTGAGAACCAATCACTTGCCCCTCTTCCTACACGTACACATGCCTTACATCCTCGATAAAAACTTTTCACTGCTTCTAACAACTTGCCTCCCACACAATATATTCTTAACACCTTCCACAGAGCATCTCTATCAACTCTATCATATGCCTTCTCCAGATCCATAAATGCTACATACAAATCCATTTGCTTTTCTAAGTATTTCTCACATACATTCTTCAAAGCAAACACCTGATCCACACATCCTCTACCACTTCTGAAACCACACTTCTCTTCCCCAATCTGATGCTCTCTACATGCCTCACCCTCTCAATCAATACCCTCCCATATAATTAACTTATACCTCTGTAATTTGAGCACAAACTCTTAACCCCTTTGCCTTTGTACAATGGCACTATGCACGCCTTCCGCCAATCCTCAGGCACCTCACCATGAGTCATACATACATTAAATAACCTTACCAACCAGTCAATAATACAGTCACCCCCTTTTTTAATAAATTCCACTGCAATACCATCCAAACCTGCTGCCTTGCCGGCATTCATCTTCTGCAAAGCTTTTACTACCTCTTCTCTGTTTACCAAATCATTTTCCCTAACCATCTCACTTTGCACACCACCTCGACCAAAACACCCTATATCTGCCACTCTATCATCAAACACATTCAACAAACCTTCAAAATACTCACTCCATCTCCTTCTCACATCACCACTACTTGTTATCACCTCCCCATTTGCGCCCTTCACTGAAGTTCCCATTTGCTCCCTTCTCTTACGCACTTTATTTACCTCCTTCCAGAACATCTTTTTATTCTCCCTAAAATTTAATGATACTCTCTCACCCTAACTCTCATTTGCCCTCTTTTTCACCTCTTGCACCTTTCTCTTGACCTCCTGTCTCTTTCTTTTATACATCTCCCACTCAATTGCATTTTTTCCCTGCAAAAATCGTCCAAATGCTCTCTCTTGTCTTTCACTAATAATCTTACTTCTTCATCGCACCACTCCCTACCCTTTCTAATCAACCCACCTCCCACTCTTCTCATTCCACAAGCATATTTTGCGCAAGCCATCACTGATACCCTAAATACATCCCATTCCTCCCCCACTCTACTTACTTCCATTGTTCTCACCTTTTTCCATTCTGCACTGAGTCTCTCCTGGTACTTCCTCACACAAGTCTCCTTCCCAAGCTCACTTACTCTCACCACCCTCTTCACCCCAACATTCACTCTTCTTTTCTGAAAACCCATACAAATCTTCACCTTAGCCTCCACAAGATAATGATCAGACATCCCTCCAGTTGCACCTCTCAGCACATTAACATCCAAAAGTCTCTCTTTCGCGCGCCTGTCAATTAACACGTAATCCAATAACGCTCTCTGGCCATCTCTCCTACTTACATACGTATACTTATGTATATCTCGCTTTTTAAACCAGGTATTCCCAATCATCAGTCCTTTTTCAGCACATAAATCTACAGGCTCTTCACCAACTGGGGAAGAGGAACATGGATTGTTTGAAGAGGATAAAGGAGGACTATGATGAAAGACGATAGGACGACTGCTCTGGCATCAGGGGGTCGACGGCAGGGTTCCATATGTGACTAAATTATGTCGGGAATGGCTGCTCTCAACCATGGTCACAGCTTTAACGTCGCGTCATGAGAAGAACCATCATAATGCAGTTGCACGGACTGTGATCCTTGCTGTGGTTACAAGAACCTTCTTCCGCCCACCAGTGATGCTACTACATTTGTGAATCAAGAACCATTGCAACACAAACCTCGCCAGGTGGTAGTGTCCCGCAGTGTATCGAGACAGACTTCCCCAGAACTTTTTTAAAGGGGAAGTAAATGCTTATAGTTGTGTTACTGGAGTGATAGTTTTCATACATGGTGCTTTGACAAGAAAATAGAGAAACTGGAAAAAATGTAGCTTAGACATTGAAGCTTATTGATACAGTGGTTAAATTGATGAGAACTGCTATTGACGTTTGTGTAAATAAATTATACATTTCCCTTTTCCATAGCCAGAGGTTGAACCAATATGTGACGTTCATTTTTTCATTTTCATTTCAAGCTAGAAGTTTCAGTTTTCGAAATTGTTTCTTACATTTTTCATATGTATATATATGTATATATGTGTGTGTGTGTGTGTATATGTGCGTATGTATGTGTATGTATATATATATATATGTATATATATATATATATATATATATATATATATATATATATATATATATATATATATATATATATATATATATATATGTATATATATATATATATATATATATATATATATATATATATATATATATATATATATATATATATATATATATATATATATATATATATATATATATATATATATATATATATATATATATATATATATATATATATATATATATATATATATATATATATATATATATATATATATATATATATATATATATATATATATATATATATATATATATATATATATATATATATATATATATATATATACGAACATAGTGCATAGAAACGCGCACCTTCATAGAATATACAAATCTCCAACACCAAGGATCAAACCCGGGAACCCTGTGCAAGAGGCAGGAATGCTAACCGCTAGGCTATGGAATTGGTTAATAGGAAATAACTATTCGAAAACTATTTACTCGAATACCCATCGTCTCACGTTGGTGAGCAACGGGGTCTACACCGGTCATTTTCAAACAGGCGCACATCGCCAGCTAATAGCGTTTTACCGAACCTAACTGTACAACGCGGAGGTATATGAATACGAACTGAGTGCATAGAAACGCGCACCTTTTATAGAATGTACAAACCTCCAACAGCCAGGATCGAACCCTGGACCCCTATGTAAGAGGAGGGAATGCTAACCGCTAGGCTATGGCCTGGCTAATAGGAAATAGCTATTCGAATACTATGTATTTGAATACCCTTCGTCTCATGTGGGTGAGCAATGGGGTGTACCCAAGTCATTTCCCAACACAACCTTCAAAATACTCACTCCATTTCCTTCTAACATCACCACTACTTAGCCCCCTTCACTGAAGTTCCCATTTGTTCCCTCGTCTTATGCACTTTATTTACCTCCTTCCAAAACATCTTTTTATTCTCCCTAAAATTTAATGATACTCTCTCACCCCAACTCTCATTTGCCATCTTTTTCACCTCATGCACCTTTCACTTGACCTCCTGCCTCTTTCTTTTTTTTACATTTCCCTGTCATTTGCATTATTTCCCTGCAAAAATCGTCCAAATGCCTCTCTTTCTTCTTTCACTAATAATCTTACTTCTTCATCCCACCACTCGCTACCTTTTCTAATCTGCCCACCTCCCATGCTTCTCATGCCAAAAGCATCTTTTGCGCAAGAAATCATTGCTTCCCTAAATACATCCCATTCCTCCCCCACTCCCCTTACGTCCTTTGTTCTCACCTTATCCCGTTCTGTACTCAGTCTCTCCTGGCACTTCCTAACACAATTGTCCTTCCCAAGCTCACTTACTCTCACCACTCTTTTCACCCCAACATTCTTCTTTTTTGAAAACCTGTATAAATATTCACCTTCGCCTCCACAAGATAATGATAAGACATCCCTCCAGCTGAATCTCTCAACATATCGACATCCAAAAGTCTCTCTTTCGCGAGCTTATCAATTAACACGTAATCCAATATCGCTCTCTGGCCATCTCTCCTACTTAGATACGTATACTTACGTATATCTCTCTTTTTAAAGCAGGTATTCCCAATCACCAGTCCTTTTTCAGCACATAAATCTACAAGCTCTTCACCATTTCCATTTTCAACACTGAACACCCCATGTACGACAATTATTCCCTCAACTGCCATTACTTACCTTTGCATTCAAATCACCCATCACTATAACCCGGTCTCAAGCATCAAAACTACTAACTCACTCACTCAGCTGCTCCCAGAACACTTGCCTCTCATGATCTTTAGTCTCATGCCCAGGTGCATATGCACCAATAATCACCCATCTCTCTCCATTCACTTTCAGTTTTACCCATATCAATCTAGAGTTTACTTTCTTACACTCTATCACACACTCCCACCACTCCTGTTTCAGGAGTAGTGCTACTCTTTCCCTTGCTCTTGTCCTCTCACTAACCCCTGACTTTATTCCCAAGACATTTCCAAACCACCCGTCCCCTTTACCCTTGAGCTTCGTTTCACTCAGAGCCAAATCATCCCCGTTCCTTTCCTCAAACATACTACTTATCTTTCCCTTTTTCTCATCTTGGTTACATCCACACACATTTAGACACCCCAATCTGAGCGTTCGAGGAGGATGAGCACTCCCCGCGTGACTCCTTCTTCTGTTTCCCCTTTTAGAAAGTTTAAATACAAGGAGGGGAGGGTTTTCAACCTCCTGCTCCCGTCCCCTTTAGTCGCCGTCTTCGACACGTGAGCAATGCATGGGAAGTATTGTTCATCTCCCATAGTGTGTAGTGAGCTAAGACAATCACACAAGATGGCTTGCATTATCCTAATCTCTATATGCTTGACATTGACTCTATGTGCAGGTGACCCAAACATCCTTCAAGGACTACCTCAAGGAGTAAAAGGCATATCAGGTTCTCATCACCACGACAACTTTATACAAAACACATTACCAAGCTTCAGCCGTGATGATACTTCCACCAATAATGACCACCTCCTACTACAACCCCAGCAACAGTCTTTCCAAGAAGAAACTTTAACCGTGGTGATTTCCTAATAAACCATGACAAGTCCCCGATCCTGAGACAAAACTTTAAACAGGTTTTCCAGGGAACTACAGCTGGTCCTGTAATACTACAACAACCTATAAAGGCCGGCAACATGCTTCGTCGTTACACCGGAGATTTCCAAGGTAATACAGTTTTTCAGGGAAGTACCACTGGTCCTATAATACTAGAACAACCTATAATACCCGGCAACGTCCTGGATAATGATATCCGAACCTTCCACAATAACCAAATGTTCCGGGGTAAACAAAATAACCTAGAGACTGGACAATGTATATATATATATATATATATATATATATATATATATATATATATATATATATATATATATATATATATATATATATATATATATATATCTTTTTTTTTTATACTTTGTCGCTGTCTCCCGCGTTTGCGAGGTAGCGCAAGGAAACAGACGAAAGAAATGGCCCAACCCCCCCCATACACATGTATATACATACGTCCACACACGCACATATACATACCTACACAGCTTTCCATGGTTTACCCCAGACGCTTCACATGACTTGATTCAATCCACTGACAGCACGTCAACCCCGGTATACCACATTGCTCCAATTCACTCTATTCCTTGCCCTCCTTTCACCCTCCTGCAAGTTCAGGCCCCGATCACAGAAAATCTTTTTCACTCCATCTTTCCACCTCCAATTTGGTCTCCCTCTTCTCCTCGTTCCCTCCACCTCCGACACATATATCTTCTTGGTCAACCTTTCCTCACTCATTCTCTCCATGTGCCCAAACCATTTCAAAACACCCTCTTCTGCTCTCTCAATCACGCTCTTTTTATTTCCACACATCTCTCTCACCCTTACGTTACTTACTCGATCAAACCACCTCACACCACACATTGTCCTCAAACATCTCATTTCCAGCACATCCATCCTCCTGCGCACAACTCTATCCATAGCCCACGCCTCGCAACCATACAACATTGTTGGAACCACTATTCCTTCAAACATACCCATTTTTGCTTTCCGAGATAATGTTCTCGACTTCCACACATTCTTCAAGGCTCCCAGAATTTTCGCCCCCTCCCCCACCCTATGGTCCAATTCTGCTTCCATGGTTCCTCCGCTGCCAGATCCACTCCCAGATATCTAAAACACTTCACTTCCTCCAGCCTCTCACCATTCAAACTCACCTCCCAATTTACTTGACCCTCAACCCTACTGTACCTAATGACCTTGCTCTTATTCACATTTACTCTTAACTTTCTTCTTCCACACACTTTACCAAACTCCGTCACCAGCTTCTGCAGTTTCTGACATGAATCAGCCACCAGCGCTGTATCATCAGCGAACAACAACTGACTCACTTCCCAAGCTCTCTCATCCCCAACAGACTTCATACTTGCCCCTCTTTCCAAAACTCTTGCCTTTACCTCCCTAACAACCCCATCCATAAACAAATTAAACAACCATGGAGACATCACACACCCCTGCCGCAAACCTACATTCACTGAGAACCAATCACTTTCCTCTCTTCCTACACGTACACAAGCCTTACATCCTCGATAAAAACTTTTCACTGCTTCTAACAACTTGCCTCCCACACCATATATTCTTAATACCTTCCACAGAGCATCTCTATCAACTCTATCATATGCCTTCTCCAGATCCATAAATGCTACATACAAATCCATATATATATATATATATATATATATATATATATATATATATATATATATTTTTTTTTTTTTTTTTTTTGCTTTGTCGCTGTCTCCCGCGTTTGCGAGGTAGCGCAAGGAAACAGACGAAAGAAATGGCTCAACCCACCCCCATACACATGTATATACATACGTCCACACACGCAAATATACATACCATCACATCTTTCCATGGTTTACCCCAGACGCTTCACATGCCCTGATTCAATCCACTGACAGCACGTCAACCCCGGTATACCACATCGATCCAATTCACTCTATTCCTTGCCCTCCTTTCACCCTCCTGCATGTTCAGGCCCCGATCACACAAAATCTTTTTCACTCCATCTTTCTACCTCCAATTTGGTCTCCCACTTCTCGTTCCCTCCACCTCCGACACATATATACTCTTGGTCAATCTGTCCTCACTCATTCTCTCCATATGCCCAAACCATTTCAAAACACCCTCTTGTGCTCTCTCAACCACGCTCTTTTTATTTCCACACATCTCTCTTACCCTTACGTTACTTACTCGATCAAACCACCTCACACCACACATTGTCCTCAAACATCTCATTTCCAGCATATCCATCCTCCTGCCCACAACTCTATCCATAGCCCACGCCTCGCAACCATACAACATTGTTGGAAACACTATTCCTTCAAACATACCCATTTTTGCTTTCCGAGATAATGTTCTCGACTTCCACACATTCTTCAAGGCTCCCAGGATTTTTGCCCCCTCCCCCACCCTATGATCCACTTCCGCTTCCATGGTTCCATCCGCTGCCAGATCCACTCCCAGATATCTAAAACTCTTTACTTCCTCCAGTTTTTCTCCATTCAAACTTACCTCCCAATTGACTTGACCCTCAACCCTACTGTACCTAATTACCTTGCTCTTATTCACATTTACTCTTTACTTTCTTCTTTCACACACTTTACCAAACTCAGTCACCAGCGTCTGCAATTTCTCACATGAATCAACCACCAGCGCTCTATCATCAGCGAACAACAACTGACTCACTTCCCAAGCTCTCTCATCCCCAACAGACTTCATACTTGCCCCTCTTTCCAAAACTCTTGCATTTACCTCCCTAACATCCCCATCCATAAACAAATTAAACAACTATGGAGACATCACACACTCCTGCCACAAACCTACATTCACTGAGAACCAATCACTTTCCTCTCTTCCTACACGTACACATGCCTTACATCTTCGATAAAAACTTTTCACTGCTTCTAACAACTTTCCTCCCACACCATATATTCTTAAAACCTTCCACAGAGCATCTCTATATATATATTTCTTTTGTTTCAAACTATTCGCCATTTCCCGCGTTAGCGAGGTAGCGTTAAGAACAGAGGACTGGGCCTTTGAGGGAACATCCTCACCAGGCCCCCTTCTGTGATCCTTCTTTTGGAAAATTAAAAAAACGAGAGGGGAGGATATATATATATACATACATATATATATATATATATATATATATATATATATATATATATATATATATATATATATATATATATATATATATATATATATATATATATATATATATATATATATATATATATATATATATATATATATATATATATATATATATATATATATATATATATATATATATATATATATATATATATATATATATATATATATATATATATATATATATACATATATATATATATATACATATATATATACACACCTATATAAATATATATATATATATATTTTTTTTTTTTTTTTTTTTTGCCGCTGTCTCCCGCGTTTGCGAGGTAGCCCAAGGAAACAGACGAAAGAAATGGCCCAACCCACCCCCATACACATGTATATACATACGTCCACACACGCAAAATATACATACCTACACAGCTTTCCATGGTTTACCCCAGACGCTTCACATGCCCCGATTTAATCCACTGACAGCACGTCAACCCCGGTATACCACATCGCTCCAATTCACTCTATTCCTTGCCCTCCTTTCACCCTCCTGCATGTTCAGGCCCCGATCACACAAAATCTTTTTCACTCCATCTTTCCACCTCCAATTTGGTCTCCCTCTTCTCCTCGTTCCCTCCACCTCCGACACATATATCCTCTTCGTCAATCTTTCCTCACTCATTCTCTCCATGTGCCCAAACCATTTCAAAACACCCTCTTCTGCTCTCTCAACCACGCTCCTTTTATTTCCACACATCTCTCTTACCCTTACGTTACTTACTCGATCAAACCACCTCACACCACACATTGTCCTCAAACATCTCATTTCCAGCACATCCATCCTCCTGCCCACAACTCTATCCATAGCCCACGCCTCGCAACCATACAACATTGTTGGAACCACTATTCCTTCAAACATACTCATTTTTGCTTTCCGAGATAATGTTCTCGACTTCCACACATTCTTCAAGGCTCCCAGAATTTTCGCCCCCTCCCCCACCCTATGATCCACTTCCGCTTCCATGGTTCCATCCGCTGCCAGATCCACTCCCAAATATCTAAAACACTTCAGATTATTAGTGAAAGAGAAGAGAGAGGCATTTGGACGATTTTTGCAGGGAAAAAATGCAATTGAGTGGGAGATGAATAAAAGAAAGAGACTGGAGGTCAAAAGAAAGGTGTAAGAGGTGAAAAAGAGGGCAAATGAGAGTTGGGCTGAGAGAGTATCATTAAGTTTTAGGGAGAATAAAAAGATGTTCTGGAAGGAGGTAAATAAAGTGCGTAAGACAAGGGAGCAAATGGGAACTTCAGTGAAGGGCGCAAATGGGGAGGTGATAACAAGTAGAGGTGATGTGAGAAGGAGATGGAGTGAGTATTTTGAAGGTTTGTTGAATGTGTTTGATGATAGAGTGGCAGATATAGGGTGTTTTGGTCGAGGTGGTGTGCAAAGTGAGATGGTTAGGGAAAATGATTTGGTAAACAGAGAAGAGGTAGTAAAAGCTTTGCGGAATATGAAAGCCGGCAAGGCAGCAGGTTTGGATGGTAGTGCAGTGGAATTTATTAAAAAAGGGTGTGACTGTATTATTGACTGGTTGGTAAGGTTATTTAATGTATATATGACTCATGGTGAGGTGCCTGAGGATTGGCGGAATGCGTGCATAGTGCCATTGTACAAAGGCAAAGGGGATAAGAGTGAGTGCTCAAATTACAGAGGTATAAGTTTGTTGAGTATTCCTGGTAAATTATATGGGAGGGTATTGAATGAGAGGGTGAAGGCATGTACAGAGCATCAGATTGGGGAAGATCAGTGTGGTTTCAGAAGTGGTTGAGGATGTGTGGATCAGGTGTTTGCTTTGAAGAATGTATGTTAGAAATACTTAGGAAAGCAAATGGATTTGTATATAGCATTTATGGATCTGGAAAAGGCATATGATAGAGTTGATAGAGATGCTCTGTGGAAGGTATTAAGAATATATGATGTGGGAGGCAAGTTGTTAGGAGCAGTGAAAAGTTTTTATCGAAGATGTAAGGCATGTGTACGTGTAGGAAGAGAGGAAAGTGATTGGTTCTCAGTGAATGTAGGTTTGCGGCAGGGGTGTGTGATGTCTCCATGGTTGTTTAATTTGTTTATAGATGGGGTTGTTAGGGAGGTGAATGCAAGAGTTTTGGAAAGAGGGGCAAGTATGAAGTCTGTTGGGGATGAGAGAGCTTGGGAAGTGAGTCAGTAGTTGTTCGCTGATGATACAGCGCTGGTGGCTGATTCATGTGAGAAACTGCAGAAGCTGGTGACTGAGTTTGGTAAAGTGTGTGAAAGAAGAAAGTTAAGAGTAAATGTGAATAAGAGCAAGGTTATTAGGTACAGTAGGGTTGAGGGTCAAGTCAATTGGGAGGTAAGTTTGAATGTAGAAAAACTGGAGGAAGTAAAGTGTTTTAGATATCTGGGAGTGGATCTGGCAGCGGATGGAACCATGGAAGCGGAAGTGGATCATAGGGTGGGGGAGGGGGCGAGAATTCTGGGAGCTTTGAAGAATGTGTGGAAGTCGAGAACATTATCTCGGAAAGCAAAAATGGGTATGTTTGAAGGAATAGTGGTTCCAACAATGTTGTATGGTTGCGAGGCGTGGGTTATGGATAGAGTTGTGCGCAGGAGGATAGTTGTGCTGGAAATGAGATGTTTGAGGACAACGTTTGGTGTGAGGTAGTTTGATCGAGTAAGTAACGTAAGGGTAAGAAAGATGTGTGGAAATAAAAAGAGCGTGGGTGAGAGAGCAGAGGAGGGTGTTTTGAAATGGTTTGGGCACATGGAGAGAATGAGTGAGGAAAGATTGACCAAGAGGATATATGTGTCGGAGGTGGAGGGAACGAGGAGAAGTGGGAGACCAAATTGGAGGTGGAAAGATGGAGTGATAAAGATTTTCAGTGATCGGGGCCTGAACATGCAGGAGGGTGAAAGGAGGGGAAGGAATAGAGTGAATTGGATCGATGTGGTATACCGGGTTGACGTGCTGTCAGTGGATTGAATCAGGGCATGTGAAGCGTCTGGGTTAAACCATGGAAAGCTGTGTAGGTATGTATATTTGCGTGTGTGGACGTATGTATATACATGTGTATGGGGGTGGGTTGGGCCATTTCTTTTGTCTGTTTCCTTGCGCTACCTCGCAAACGCGGGAGACAGAGGCAAAAAAAAAAAAAAAAAATCTTTATCAGGAGCTAACTTGAAAATTCTCCTGAGTTCATCTAGAAAGTGCCACGTAGAAATTGTGATAAGTGTTATGTTGGGCCTACTGGTAAGGATCTCTCTGTTAGACTTAAACAATATAAGCATAGTATAAGAACGGGACAAGAATCAATTGCTTATTCAATCACGTTCAAAATACGATCATTGCATTGACTGGAGTAATGACATATTAGCTAATATCTCTGACTCAGGTACCACGAGAAATATCATTGAATCTTCTATTGCTGAATACACAAAAAACTATAACCTTGATATTAGTGAAGGTCTATACAAATTGGATAGCTTCATTGTTCATAAAATTTTTAAACAATTACCCTTCTTGGTCCACATGATAAGCTTATGATATGCTTGTTGTCTCTCTTGGACAACCACGTGTTTACCAAACGCCGTCCTAGGTACGTCTCTTCGTTGTACATCAGGTGACGTATATTTCTTTCTTGTATCTCTCCTGATAATGTGATTATTACACGAATGTTCACTTGGGAACTTATCCTGTTTCATTTTTCACGTGGACTCATAGGAATATATATATATATATATATATATATATATATATATATATATATATATATATATATATATATATATATATATATATACATATATTTCTATGAACATGCAGGAGGGTGAAAGGCGGGCAAGGAATAGAGTGACTTAGATCGATGTGGTATACCTGGGTCGACGTGCTGTCAATGGATTGAAACAGGGCATGTGAAGCGTCTGGGGTAAACCATGGAAAGTTCTGTGGGGCCTGGATGTGGAAAGGGAGCTGTAGTTTAGGGCAGCAATGCATGACAGCTAGAGACTGAGCGTGAACGAATGGGGCCTTTGTTGTCTTTTCCTAGCGCTACCTCGCACACATGAGGGGGGAGGGGGATGTTAATCCATGTGTGGTGAGGTGGCGATGGGAATGAATAAAGGCAGACAGTGTGAATTGTGTGCATGTGTATGTATGTATATGTCTGTGTGTTTATATATATGTGTACATTGAGATGTATGGGTATGTATATTTGCGTGTGGGGACGTGTATGTATATACATGTGTATAGGGGTGGGTTGGGCCATTTCTTTCGTCTGTTTCCTTGCGCTACCTCGCAAACGCGGGAGACAGCGACAAAGCAAAATGAATATGAATAAAAATGTATATATATACATATGTGTGTATATATATATATATATATATATATATATATATATATATATATATATATATATATATATATATATATATATATATATATATATGTATATATATATTTATATATATATATATATACATATATATATATATATATATATATATATATATATATATATATATATATATATATATATATATATATATATATATATATATATATATATATATATATATATATATACATATATATATATATATATAGGTTTGCGGCAGGGGTGTGTGATGTCTCCATGGTTGTTTAATTTGTTTATGGATGGGGTTGTTAGTGAGGTGAATGCAAGAGTTTTGGAAAGAGGGGCAAGTATAAAGTCTGTTGGGGATGAGAGAGCTTGGGAAGTGAGTTAGTTGCTGTTCGCTGATGATACAGCGCTGGTGGCTGATCCATGTAAGAAACTGCAGATGCTGGTGACTGAGTTTGGTAAAGTGTGTGAAAGAAGAAAGTTAAGAGTAAATGTGAATAAGAGCAAGGTTATTAGGTACAGTAGGGTTGAGGATCAAGTCAACTGGGAGGTAAGTTTGAATGGAGAAAAACTGGAGGAAGTAAAGTGTTTTAGATATGTGGGAGTGGATCTGGCAGCGGATGGAACCATGGAAGCGGAAGCGAATCATAGGGTGGGGGAGGGGGCGAAAATCCTTGGGAGCCTTGAAGAATGTGTGGAAGTCGAGAACATTATCTCGGAAAGCAGAAATGGGTATGTTTGAAGGAATAGTGGTTCCAACAATGTTGTATGGTTGCGAGGCGTGGGCTATGGATAGAGTTGTGCGCAGGGGGGTAGATGTGCTGGAAATGAGATGTTTGAGGACAATGTGTGGTTTGAGGTGGTTTGATCGAGTAAGTAATATAAGGGTAGGAGAGATGAGTGGAAATAAAAAGAGCGTGGTTGAGAGAGCAGAAGAGGGTGTTTTGAAATGGTTTGGGCACATGGAGAGAATGAGTGAGGAAAGATTGACCAAAAGGATATATGTGTCGGAGGTGGAGGGAACGAGGAGAAGTGGGAGACCGAATTGGAGGTGGAAAGTTGGAGTGAAAAAGATTTTGTGTGATCGGGGCCTGAACATGCAGGAGGGTGAAAGGCGGGAAAGGAATAGAGTGAATTGGATCGATGTGGTATACCGGGGTTGACGTGCTGTCAGTGGATTGAATCAGGGCATGTGAAGCGTCTCGGGTAAACCATGGAGAGTTGTGTGGGGCCTGGATGTGGAAAGGGAGCTGTGGTTTCGGGCATTATTGCATGACAGCTAGAGACTGAGTGTGAACGAATGGGGCCTTTGTTGTCTTTTCATAGCGCTACCTCGCACACATGAGGGGGGAGTGGATGGTATTCCATGTGTGGCGAGGTGGCGATGTGAATGAATAAAGGCAGACAGTGTGAATTGTATGCATGGATATATATGTATGTGTCTGTGTGTGTATATATATGTGTACATTGAGATGTATGGGTATGTATATTTGCGTGTGTGGCCGAGTATGCATATACATGTGTATGGGGGTGGTTGGGCAATTTCTTTCGTCTGTTTCCTTGCGCTACCTCGGAAACGCGGGAGACAGCGACAAACCAAATAGTAAATGAAAATATACATATATATATATATATATATATATATATATATATATATATATATATATATATATATATATATATATATATATATATATATATATATATATATGTGTGTGAAATTGGAGAAAAATGTAGCTTAGACATTGAAGCTTATTGACACAGTGGTTAAATTGATGAGAACTGCTATTGAAGTTTGTGTAAATAAATTATACATTTCCTTTTTCCATAGCCAGAGGTTGAATCATTATGTGACATTCATTTTTTCATTCATTTCAAGCTAGAAGTTTCAGTTTTCTAAATTGTTTCTTACATTTTTCATATGTATATATATGTATGTGTGTGTGTGTGTGTGTGTGTGTGTGTGTATATGTGCGTATGTATGTGTATGTGTGTGTATGTGTATATGTATATATATATGTATATTATCCCTGGGGATAGGGGTGAAATTGGAGAAAAATGTAGCTTAGACATTGAAGCTTATTGACACAGTGGTTAAATTGATGAGAACTGCTATTGACGTTTGTGTGAATAAATTATACATTTCCTTTTTCCATAGCCAGAGGTTGAACCATTATGTGACATTTATTTTTTCATTCATTTCAAGCTAGAAGTTTCAGTTTTCTAAATTGTTTTTTACATTTTTCATATGTATATATATGTATGTGTGTGTGTGTGTGTGTGTATGTGCGTATGTATGTGTATGTGTGTGTATGTGTATATGTATATATATATGTATATTATCCCTGGGGATAGGGGTGAAAGAATACTTCCCACGTATTCCTCGCGTGTCGTAGAAAGCGACTAGAGGGGACGGGAGCGGGGGGCCAGAAATCCTCCCCTCCTTGTATTAACTTTCTAAAATGGGAAACAGAAGAAGGAGTCAGGCGGGGAGTGCTCATCCTCCTCGAAGGCTCAGAGTGCGGTGCCTAAATGTGTGTGGATGTAACCAAGATGTGAAAAAAGGAGAGATAGGTAGTATGTTTGAGGAAAGGAACCTGGATGTTTTGGCTCTGAGTGAAACGAAGCTCAAGGGTAAAGGAGAAGAGTGGTTTGGGAATGTCTGGGGAGTAAAGTCAGGGGTTAGTGAGATGACAAGAGCAAGGGAAGGAGTAGCAATACTCCTGAAACAGGAGTTGTGGGAGTATGTGATAGAATGTAGGAAAGTAAATTCTCGATTAATATGGGTAAAACTGAAAGTTGATGGAGAGAGGTGGGTGATTATTGGTGCATATGCACCCGGGCATGAGAAGAAAGATCATGAGAGGCAAGTGTTTTGGGAGCAGCTGAATGAGTGTGTTAGTGGTTTTGATGCACGAGACCGGGTTATAGTGATGGGTGATTTGAATGCAAAGATGAGTAATGTGGCAGTTGAGGGAATAATTGGTATACATGGGGTGTTCAGTGTTGTAAATGGAAATGGTGAAGAGCTTGTAGATTTATGTGCTGAAAAAGGACTGATGATTGGGAATACCTGGTTTAAAAAGCGAGATATACATAAGTATACTTATGTAAGTAGGAGAGATGGCCAGAGAGCGTTATTGGATTACGTGTTAATTGACAGGCGCGCGAAAGAGACTTTTGGATGTTAATGTGCTGAGAGGTGCAACTGGAGGGATGTCTGATCATTATCTTGTGGAGGCTAAGGTGAAGATTTTTATGGGTTTTCAGAAAAGAAGAGTGAATGTTGGGATGAAGAGGGTGGTGAGAGTAAGTGAGCTTGGGAAGGAGACCTGTGTGAGGAAGTACCAGGTGAGACTGAGTACAGAATGGAAAAAGGTGAGAGCAATGGAAGTAAGGGGAGTGGGGGAGGAATGGGATGTATTTAGGGAATCAGTGATGGATTGCGCAAAAGATGCTTGTGGCATGAGAAGAGTGGGAGGTGGGTTGATTAGAAAGGGTAGTGAGTGGTGGGATGAAGAAGTAAGAGTATTAGTGAAAGAGAAGAGAGAGGCATTTGGACGATTTTTGCAGGGAAAAAATGCAATTGAGTGGGAGATGTATAAAAGAAAGAGACAGGAGGTCAAGAGATAGGTGCAAGAGGTGAAAAAAAGGGCAAATGAGAGTTGGGGTGAGAGAGTATCATTAGATTTTAGGGAGAATAAAAAGATGTTCTGGAAGGAGGTAAATAAAGTGCGTAAGACAAGGGAGCAAATGGGAACTTCAGTGAAGGGCGCAAATGGGGAGGTGATAACAAGTAGTGGTGATGTGAGAAGGAGATGGAGTGAGTATTTTGTAGGTTTGTTGAATGTGTTTGATGATAGAGTGGCAGATATAGGGTGTTTTGGTCGAGGTGGTGTGCAAAGTGAGAGGGTTAGGGAAAATGATTTGGTAAACAGAGAAGCGGTAGTGAAAGCTTTGCGGAAGATGAAAGCCGGCAAGGCAGCAGGTTTTGATGGTATTGCAGTGGAATTTATTAAAAAAAGGGGGTGACTGTATTGTTGACTGGTTGGTAAGGTTATTTAATGTATGTATGACTCATGGTGAGGTGCCTGAGGATTGGCGGAATGCGTGCATAGTGCCATTGTACAAAGGCAAAGGGGATAAGAGTGAGTGCTCAAATTACAGAGGTATAAGTTTGTTGAGTATTCCTGGTAAATTATATGGGAGGGTATTGATTGAGAGGGTGAAGGCATGTACAGAGCATCAGATTGGGGAAGAGCAGTGTGGTTTCAGAAGTGGTAGAGGATGTGTGGATCAGGTGTTTGCTTTGAAGAATGTATGTGAGAAATACTTAGAAAAGCAAATGGACTTGTATGTAGCATTTATGGATCTGGAGAAGGCATATGATAGAGTTGATAGAGATGCTCTGTGGAAGGTATTAAGAATATATGGTGTGGGAGGAAAGTTGTTAGAAGCAGTGAAAAGTTTTTATCGAGGATGTAAGGCATGTGTACGTGTAGGAAGAGAGGAAAGTGATTGGTTCTCAGTGAATGTAGGTTTGCGGCAGGGGTGTGTGATGTCTCCATGGTTGTTTAATTTGTTTATGGATGGGGTTGTTAGGGAGGTAAATACAAGAGTTTTGGAAAGAGGGGACAAGTATGAAGTCTGTTGGGGATGAGAGAGCTTGGGAAGTGAGTCAGTTGTTGTTCGCTGATGATACAGCGCTGGTGGCTGATTCATGTGAGAAACTGCTGAAGCTGGTGACTGAGTTTGGTAAAGTGTGTGGAAGAAGAATGTTAAGAGTAAATGTGAATAAGAGCAAGGTTATTAGGTACAGTAGGGTTGAGGGTCAAGTCAATTGGGAGGTTAGTTTGAATGGAGAAAAACTGGAGGAAGTGAAGTGTTTTAGATATCTGGGAGTGGATCTGGCAGCGGATGGAACCATGGAAGCGGAAGTGGATCATAGGGTGGGGGATGGGGCGAAAATTCTAGGGGCCTTGAAGAATGTGTGGAAGTCGAGAACATTATCTCGGGAAGCAAAAATGGGTATGTTTGAAGGAATAGTGGTTCCAACAATGTTGTATGGTTGCGAGGCGTGGGCTATGGATAGAGTTGTACGCAGGAGGATGGATGTGCTGGAAATGAGATGTTTGAGGACAATGTGTGGTGTGAGGTGGTTTGATCGAGTGAGTAACGTAAGGGTAAGAGAGATGTGTGGAAATAAAATGAACGTGGTTTAGAGAGCAGAAGAGGGTGTTTTGAAGTGGTTTGGGCACATGGAGAGAATGAGTGAGGAAAGATTGACCAAGAGGATATATGAGTCGGAGGTGGAGGGAACGAGGAGAAGAGGGAGACCAAATTGGAGGTGGAAAGATGGAGTGAAAAAGATTTTGTGTGATCGGGGCCTGAACATGCAGGAGGGTGAAAGGAGGGCAAGGAATAGAGTGAATTGGAGCGATGTGGTATACCGGGGTTGACGTACTGTCAGTGGATTGAATCAAGGCATGTGAAGCGTCTGGGGTAAACCATGGAAAGCTGTGTAGGTATGTATATTTGCGTGCGTGGACGTATGTATATACATGTGTATGGGGGGGAGGTTGGGCCATTTCTTTCGTCTGTTTCCTTGCGCTACCTCGCAAACGCGGGAGACAGCGACAAAGTATAATAAGATATATATATATATATATATATATATATATATATATATATATATATATATATATATATATATATATATATAGATATATATATATAGATATATATATATAGATATATATATATATATATATATATATATATATATATATATATATATATATATATATATATATATATATATATATATATATATATATATATATATATATATATATATATATATATATATATATATATATATATATATATATATATATATATATATATATATATATATATATATATATATATATATATATATATATATATATATATATATATATATATATATATATATATATATATATATATATATATATATATATATATATATACTTAGAAAAGCAAATGGATTTGTATGTAGCATTTATGGATCTGGAGAAGGCATATGATAGAGTTGATAGAGATGCTCTGTGGAAGGTATTAAGAATATATGGTGTGGGAGGAAAGTTGTTAGAAGCAGTGAAAAGTTTTTATCGGGGATGTAAGGCATGTGTACGTGTAGGAAGAGAGGAAAGTGATTGGTTCTCAGTGAATGTAGGTTTGCGGCAGGGGTGTGTGATGTGTCCATGGTTGTTTAATTTGTTTATGGATGGGGTTGTTAGGGAGGTAAATGCTAGAGTTTTGGAAAGAGGGGCAAGTATGAAGTCTGTTGGGGATGAGAGAGCTTGGGAAGTGAGTCAGTTGTTGTTCGCTGATGATACAGCGCTGGTGGCTGATTCATGTGAGAAACTGCAAAAGCTGGTGACTGAGTTTGGTAAAGTGTGTGGAAGAAGAAAGTTAAGAGTAAATATGAATAAGAGCAAGGTTGTTAGGTGCAGTGGGGTTGAGGGTCAAGTCAATTGGGAGGTGAGTTTGAATGGAGAAAAACTGGAGGAAGTGAAGTGTTTTAGATATCTGGGAGTGGATCTGGCAGCGGATGGAACCATGGAAGCGGAAGTGGATCATAGGGTGGGGGAGGGGGCGAAAATTCTGGGGGCCTTGAAGAATGTGTGGAAGTCGAGAACATTATCTCGGGAAGCAAAAATGGGTATGTTTGAAGGAATAGTGGTTCCAACAATGTTGTATGGTTGCGAGGCGTGGGCTATGGATAGAGTTGTGCGCAGGAGGATGGATGTGCTGGAAATGAGATGTTTGAGGACCATGTGTGGTGTGAGGTGGTTTGATCGAGTGAGTAACGTAAGGGTAAGAGAGATGTGTGGAAATAAAATGAGCGTGGTTTAGAGAGCAGAAGAGGGTGTTTTGAAGTGGTTTGGGCACATGGAGAGAATGAGTGAGGAAAGATTGACCAAGAGGATATATGTGTCGTAGGTGGAGGGAACGAGGAGAAGAGGGAGACCAAATTGGAGGTGGAAAGATGGAGTGAAAAAGATTTTGTGTGATCGGGGCCTGAACATGCAGGAGGGTGAAAGGAGGGCAAGGAATAGAGTGAATTGGAGCGATGTAGTATACCGGGGTTGACGTGCTGTGAATGGATTGAATCAAGGCATGTGAAGCGTCTGGGGTAAACCATGGAAAGCTGTGTAGGTATGTATATTTGCGTGCGTGGACGTATGTATATACATGTGTATGGGGGGGAGGTTGGGCCATTTCTTTCGTCTGTTTCCTTGCGCTACCTCGCAAAAGCGGGAGACAGCGACAAAGTATAATAAAATATATATATATATATATATATATATATATATATATATATATATATATATATATATATATATATATATATATATATATATATATATATATATATATAAATGTATATATATATATATATTTATATATATATATATATATATATATATATATATATATATATATATATATATATATATATATATATATATATATATATATATATATATATATATATACTTAGAAAAGCAAATGGATTTGTATGTAGCATTTATGGATCTGGAGAAGGCATATGATAGAGTTGATAGAGATGCTCTGTGGAAGGTATTAAGAATATATGGTGTGGGAGGAAAGTTGTTAGAAGCAGTGAAAAGTTTTTATCGAGGATGTAAGGCATGTGTACGTGTAGGAAGAGAGGAAAGTGATTGGTTCTCAGTGAATGTAGGTTTGCGGCAGGGGTGTGTGATGTCTCCATGGTTGTTTAATTTGTTTATGGATGGGGTTGTTAGGGAGGTAAATGCAAGAGTTTTGGAAAGAGGGGCAAGTATGAAGTCTGTTGGGGATGAGAGATCTTGGGAAGTGAGTCAGTTGTTGTTCGCTGATGATACAGCGCTGGTGGCTGATTCATGTGAGAAACTGCAAAAGCTGGTGACTGAGTTTGGTAAAGAGTGTGGAAGAAGAAAGTTAAGAGTAAATGTGAATAAGAGCAAGGTTATTAGGTACAGTAGGGTTGAGGGTCAAGTCAATTGGGAGGTTAGTTTGAATGGAGAAAAACTGGAGGAAGTGAAGTGTTTTAGATATCTGGGAGTGGATCTGGCAGCGGATGGAACCATGGAGCGGAAGTGGATCATAGGGTGGGGGAGGGGGCGAAAATTCTGAGGGCCTTGAAGAATGTGTGGAAGTCGAGAACATTATCTCGGGAAGCAAAAATGGGTATGTTTGAAGGAATAGTGGTTCCAACAATGTTGTATGGTTGCGAGGCGTGGGCTATGGATACAGTTGTGCGCAGGAGGATCGATGTGCTGGAAATGAGATGTTTGAGGACAATGTGTGGTGTGAGGTGGTTTGATCGAGTGAGTAACGTAAGGGTAAGAGAGATGTGTGGAAATAAAATGAGCGTGGTTTAGAGAGCAGAAGAGGGTGTTTTGAAGTGGTTTGGGCACATGGAGAGAATGAGTGAGGAAAGATTGACTAAGAGGATATATGTGTCGGAGGTGGAGGGAACGAGGAGAAGAGGGAGACCAAATTGGAGGTGGAAAGATGGAGTGAAAAAGATTTTGTGTGATCGGGGCCTGAACATGCAGGAGGGTGAAAGGAGGGCAAGGAATAGAGTGAATTGGAGCGATGTTGTATACCGGGGTTGACGTGCTGTCAGTGGATTGAATCAAGGCATGTGAAGCGTCTGGGGTAAACCATGGAAAGCTGTGTAGGTATGTATATTTGCGTGCGTGGACGTATGTATATACATGTGTATGGGGGGGAGGTTGGGCCATTTCTTTCGTCTGTTTCCTTGCGCTACCTCGCAAACGCGGGAGACAGCGACAAAGTATAATAAAATATATATATATATATATATATATATATATATATATATATATATATATATATATATATATATATATATATATATATATATATATATATATATATATATATATATATATATATAAATGTATATATATATATATATTTATATATATATATATATATATATATATATATATATATATATATATATATATATATATATATATATATATATATATATATATATATATATATATATATATATATATATATATATATATATATATATATATATATATATATATATATATATATATACTTAGAAAAGCAAATGGATTTGTATGTAGCATTTATGGATCTGGAGAAGGCATATGATAGAGTTGATAGAGATGCTCTGCGGAAGGTATTAAGAATATATGGTGTGGGAGGAAAGTTGTTAGAAGCAGTGAAAAGTTTTTATCGGGGATGTAAGGCATGTGTACGTGTAGGAAGAGAGGAAAGTGATTGGTTCTCAGTGAATGTAGGTTTGCGGCAGGGGTGTGTGATGTCTCCATGGTTGTTTAATTTGTTTATGGATGGGGTTGTTAGGGAGGTAAATGCAAGAGTTTTGGAAAGAGGGGCAAGTATGAAGTCTGTTGGGGATGAGAGAGCTTGGGAAGTGAGTCAGTTGTTGTTCGCTGATGATACAGCGCTGGTGGCTGATTCATGTGAGAAACTGCAGAAGCTGGTGACTGAGTTTGTTAAAGTGTGTGGAAGAAGAAAGTTAAGAGTAAATATGAATAAGAGCAAGGTTGTTAGGTGCAGTGGGGTTGAGGGTCAAGTCAATTGGGAGGTGAGTTTGAATGGAGAAAAACTGGAGGAGGTGAAGTGTTTTAGATATCTGGGAGTGGATCTGGCAGCGGATGGAACCATGGAAGCGGAAGTGGATCATAGGGTGGGGGAGGGGGCGAAAATTCTGGGGGCCTTGAAGAATGTGTGGAAGTCGAGAACATTATCTCGGGAAGCAAAAATGGGTATGTTTGAAGGAATAGTGGTTCCAACAATGTTGTATGGTTGCGAGGCGTGGGCTATGGATAGAGTTGTGCGCAGGAGGATGGATGTGCTGGAAATGAGATGTTTGAGGACAATGTGTGGTGTGAGGTGGTTTGATCGAGTGAGTAACGTAAGGGTAAGAGAGATGTGTGGAAATAAAATGAGCGTGGTTTAGAGAGCAGAAGAGGGTGTTTTGAAGTGGTTTGGGCACATGGAGAGAATGAGTGAGGAAAGATTGACCAAGAGGATATATGTGTCGGAGGTGGAGGGAACGAGGAGAAGAGGGAGACCAAATTGGAGGTGGAAAGATGGAGTGAAAAAGATTTTGTGTGATCGGGGCCTGAACATGCAGGAGGGTGAAAGGAGGGCAAGGAATAGAGTGAATTGGAGCGATGTGGTATACCGGGGTTGACGTGCTGTCAGTGGATTGAATCAAGGCATGTGAAGCGTCTGGGGTAAACCATGGAAAGCTGTGTAGGTATGTATATTTGCGTGCGTGGACGTATGTATATACATGTGTATGGGGGGGAGGTTGGGCCATTTCTTTCGTCTGTTTCCTTGCGCTACCTCGCAAACGCGGGAGACAGCGACAAAGTATAATAAAATATATATATATATATATATATATATATATATATATATATATATATATATATATATATATATATATATATATATATATATATATATATATATATATATATATATATATATATATATATATATATATATATATATATATATATATATATATATATATATATATATATATATATATATATATATATATATATATATATATATATATATATATATATATATATATATATATATATATATATATATATATATATATATATATATATATATATATATATATATATATATATATATATATATATATATATATATATATATACTTAGAAAAGCAAATGGATTTGTATGTAGCATTTATGGATCTGGAGAACGCATATGATAGAGTTGATAGAGATGCTCTGTGGAAGGTATTAAGAATATATGGTGTGGGAGGAAAGTTGTTAGAAGCAGTGAAAAGTTTTTATCGAGGATGTAAGGCATGTGTACGTGTAGGAAGAGAGGAAAGTGATTGGTTCTCAGTGAATGTAGGTTTGCGGCAGGGGTGTGTGATGTCTCCATGGTTGTTTAATTTGTTTATGGATGGGGTTGTTAGGGAGGTAAATGCAAGAGTTTTGGAAAGAGGGGCAAGTATGAAGTCTGTTGGGGATGAGAGAGCTTGGGAAGTGAGTCAGTTGTTGTTCGCTGATGATACAGCGCTGGTGGCTGATTCATGTGAGAAACTGCAGAAGCTGGTGACTGAGTTTGGTAAAGTGTGTGGAAGAAGAAAGTTAAGAGTAAATATGAATAAGAGCAAGGTTGTTAGGTGCAGTGGGGTTGAGGGTCAAGTCAATTGGGAGGTGAGTTTGAATGGAGAAAAACTGGAGGAAGTGAAGTGTTTTAGATATCTGGGAGTGGATCTGGCAGCGGATGGAACCATGGAAGCGGAAGTGGATCATAGGGTGGGGGAGGGGGCGAAAATTCTGGGGGCCTTGAAGAATGTGTGGAAGTCGAGAACATTATCTCGGGAAGCAAAAATGGGTATGTTTGAAGGAATAGTGGTTCCAACAATGTTGTATGGTTGCGAGGCGTGGGCTATGGATAGAGTTGTGCGCAGGAGGATGGATGTGCTGGAAATGAGATGTTTGAGGACAATGTGTGGTGTGAGGTGGTTTGATCGAGTGAGTAACGTAAGGGTAAGAGAGATGTGTGGAAATAAAATGAGCGTGGTTTAGAGAGCAGAAGAGGGTGTTTTGAAGTGGTTTGGGCACATGGAGAGAATGAGTGAGGAAAGATTGACCAAGAGGATATATGTGTCGTAGGTGGAGGGAACGAGGAGAAGAGGGAGACCAAATTGGAGGTGGAAAGATGGAGTGAAAAAGATTTTGTGTGATCGGGGCCTGAACATGCAGGAGGGTGAAAGGAGGGCAAGGAATAGAGTGAATTGGAGCGATGTGGTATACCGGGGTTGACGTGCTGTCAGTGGATTGAATCAAGGCATGTGAAGCGTCTGGGGTAAACCATGGAAAGCTGTGTAGGTATGTATATTTGCGTGCGTGGACGTATGTATATACATGTGTATGGGGGGGAGGTTGGGCCATTTCTTTCGTCTGTTTCCTTGCGCTACCTCGCAAACGCGGGAGACAGCGACAAAGTATAATAAAATATATATATATATATATATATATATATATATATATATATATATATATATATATATATATATATATATATAAATGTATATATATATATATATATATATATATATATATATATATATATATATATATATATATATATATATATATATATATATATATATATATATATATATATATATGTATATATATATATATATATATATATATATATATATATATATATATATATATATATATATATATATATATATATATATATATATATATATATATATATATATATATATATATATATATATATATATATATATATATATATATATATATATATATATATATATATATATATATATATATATATATATATATATATATATATATATATATATATATATATATATATATATATATATATATATATATATATATATATATATATATATATACTTAGAAAAGCAAATGGATTTGTATGTAGCATTTATGGATCTGGAGAAGGCATATGATAGAGTTGATAGAGATGCTCTGTGGAAGGTATTAAGAATATATGGTGTGGGAGGAAAGTTGTTAGAAGCAGTGAAAAGTTTTTATCGGGGATGTAAGGCATATGTACGTGTAGGAAGAGAGGAAAGTGATTGGTTCTCAGTGAATGTAGGTTTGCGGCAGGGGTGTGTGATGTCTCCATGGTTGTTTAATTTGTTTATGGATGGGGTTGTTAGGGAGGTAAATGCAAGAGTTTTGGAAAGAGGGGCAAGTATGAAGTCTGTTGGGGATGAGAGAGCTTGGGAAGTGAGTCAGTTGTTGTTCGCTGATGATACAGCGCTGGTGGCTGATTCATGTGAGAAACTGCTGAAGCTGGTGACTGAGTTTGGTAAAGTGTGTGGAAGAAGAAAGTTAAGAGTAAATATGAATAAGAGCAAGGTTGTTAGGTGCAGTGGGGTTGAGGGTCAAGTCAATTGGTTGGTGAGTTTGAATGGAGAAAAACTGGAGGAAGTGAAGTGTTTTAGATATCTGGGAGTGGATCTGGCAGCGGATGGAACCATGGAAGCGGAAGTGGATCATAGGGTGGGGGAGGGGGCGAAAATTCTGGGGGCCTTGAAGAATGTGTGGAAGTCGAGAACATTATCTCGGGAAGCAAAAATGGGTATGTTTGAAGGAATAGTGGTTCCAACAATGTTGTATGGTTGCGAGGCGTGGGCTATGGATAGAGTTGTGCGCAGGAGGATGGATGTGCTGGAAATGAGATGTTTGAGGACAATGTGTGGTTGAGGTGGTTTGATCGAGTGAGTAACGTAAGGGTAAGAGAGATGTGTGGAAATAAAAAGAGCGTGGTTTAGAGAGCAGAAGAGGGTGTTTTGAAGTGGTTTGGGCACATGGAGAGAATGAGTGAGGAAAGATTGACCAAGAGGATATATGTGTCGGAGGTGGAGGGAACGAGGAGAAGAGGGAGACCAAATTGGAGGTGGAAAGATGGAGTGAAAAAGATTTTGTGTGATCGGGGCCTGAACATGCAGGAGGGTGAAAGGAGGGCAAGAAATAGAGTGAATTGGAGCGATGTGGTATACCGGGGTTGACGTGCTGTCAGTGGATTGAAGCAAGGCATGTGAAGCGTCTGGGGTAAACCATGGAAAGCTGTGTAGGTATGTATATTTGCGTGTGTGGACGTGTGTATGTACATGTGTATGGGGGGGGGGGTTGGGCCATTTCTTTCGTCTGTTTCCTTGCGCTACCTCGCAAACGCGGGAGACAGCGACAAAGTATAAAAAAAAAAAAAAAATATATATATATATATATATATATATATATATATATATATATATATATATATATATATATATATATAAATGTATATATATATATATATATATTTATATATATATATATATATATATATATATATATATATATATATATATATATATATATATATATATATATATATATATATATATATATATATATATATATATATATATATATATATATATATATATATATATATATATATATATATATATATATATATATATATATATATATACTTAGAAAAGCAAATGGATTTGTATGTAGCATTTATGGATCTGGAGAAGGCATATGATAGAGTTGATAGAGATGCTCTGTGGAAGGTATTAAGAATATATGGTGTGGGAGGAAAGTTGTTAGAAGCAGTGAAAAGTTTTTATCGAGGATGTAAGGCATGTGTACGTGTAGGAAGAGAGGAAAGTGATTGGTTCTCAGTGAATGTAGGTTTGCGGCAGGGGTGTGTGATGTCTCCATGGTTGTTTAATTTGTTTATGGATGGGGTTGTTAGGGAGGTAAATGCAAGAGTTTTGGAAAGAGGGGCAAGTATGAAGTCTGTTGGGGATGAGAGAGCTTGGGAAGTGAGTCAGTTGTTGTTCGCTGATGATACAGCGCTGGTGGCTGATTCATGTGAGAAACTGCAGAAGCTGGTGACTGAGTTTGGTAAAGTGTGTGGAAGAAGAAAGTTAAGAGTAAATATGAATAAGAGCAAGGTTGTTAGGTGCAGTGGGGTTGAGGGTCAAGTCAATTGGGAGGTGAGTTTGAATGGAGAAAAACTGGAGGAAGTGAAGTGTTTTAGATATCTGGGAGTGGATCTGGCAGCGGATGGAACCATGGAAGCGGAAGTGGATCATAGGGTGGGGGAGGGGGCGAAAATTCTGGGGGCCTTGAAGAATGTGTGGAAGTCGAGAACATTATCTCGGGAAGCAAAAATGGGTATGTTTGAAGGAATAGTGGTTCCAACAATGTTGTATGGTTGCGAGGCGTGGGCTATGGATAGAGTTGTGCGCAGGAGGATGGATGTGCTGGAAATGAGATGTTTGAGGACAATGTGTGGTGTGAGGTGGTTTGATCGAGTGAGTAACGTAAGGGTAAGAGAGATGTGTGGAAATAAAAAGAGCGTGGTTTAGAGAGCAGAAGAGGGTGTTTTGAAGTGGTTTGGGCACATGGAGAGAATGAGTGAGGAAAGATTGACCAAGAGGATATATGTGTCGGAGGTGGAGGGAACGAGGAGAAGAGGGAGACCAAATTGGAGGTGGAAAGATGGAGTGAAAAAGATTTTGTGTGATCGGGGCCTGAACATGCAGGAGGGTGAAAGGAGGGCAAGGAATAGAGTGAATTGGAGCGATGTGGTATACCGGGGTTGACGTGCTGTCAGTGGATTGAATCAAGGCATGTGAAGCGTCTGGGGTAAACCATGGAAAGCTGTGTAGGTATGTATATTTGCGTACGTGGACGTATGTATATGCATGTGTATGGGGGGGGGGGTTGGGCCATTTCTTTCGTCTGTTTCCTTGCGCTACCTCGCAAACGCGGGAGACAGCGACAAAGTATAATAAAATATATATATATATATATATATATATATATATATATATATATATATATATATATATATATATATATATATATATATATATATATATATATATATATATATATATATATATATATATATATATATATATATATATATATAAATGTATATATATATATATATATATATATATATATATATATATATATATATATATATATATATATATATATATATATATATATATATATATATATATATATATATATATATATATATATATATATATATATATACTTAGAAAAGCAAATGGATTTGTATGTAGCATTTATGGATCTGGAGAAGGCATATGATAGAGTTGATAGAGATGCTCTGTGGAAGGTATTAAGAATATATGGTGTGGGAGGAAAGTTGTTAGAAGCAGTGAAAAGTTTTTATCGAGGATGTAAGGCATGTGTACGTGTAGGAAGAGAGGAAAGTGATTGGTTCTCAGTGAATGTAGGTTTGCGGCAGGGGTGTGTGATGTCTCCATGGTTGTTTAATTTGTTTATGGATGGGGTTGTTAGGGAGGTAAATGCAAGAGTTTTGGAAAGAGGGGCAAGTATGAAGTCTGTTGGGGATGAGAGAGCTTGGGAAGTGAGTCAGTTGTTGTTCGCTGATGATACAGCGCTGGTGGCTGATTCATGTGAGAAACTGCAGAAGCTGGTGACTGAGTTTGGTAAAGTGTGTGGAAGAAGAAAGTTAAGAGTAAATATGAATAAGAGCAAGGTTGTTAGGTGCAGTGGGGTTGAGGGTCAAGTCAATTGGGAGGTGAGTTTGAATGGAGAAAAACTGGAGGAAGTGAAGTGTTTTAGATATCTGGGAGTGGATTTGGCAGCGGATGGAACCATGGAAGCGGAAGTGGATCATAGGGTGGGGGAGGGGGCGAAAATTCTGGGGGCCTTGAAGAATGTGTGGAAGTCGAGAACATTATCTCGGAAAGCAAAAATGGGTATGTTTGAAGGAATAGTGGTTCCAACAATGTTGTATGGTTGTGAGGCGTGGGATATGGATAGAGTTGTGCGCAGGAGGATGGATGTGCTGGAAATGAGATGTTTGAAGACAATGTGTGGTGTAAGGTGGATTGATCGAGTGAGTAACGTAAGGGTAAGAGAGATGTGTGGAAATAAAAAGAGCGTGGTTGAGAGAGCAGAAGAGGGTGTTTTGAAGTGGTTTGGGCACATGGAGAGAATGAGTGAGGAAAGATTGACCAAGAGGATATATGTGTCGGAGGTGGAGGGAACGAGGAGAAGAGGGAGACCAAATTGGAGGTGGAAAGATGGAGTGAAAAAGATTTTGTGTGATCGGGGCCTGAACATGCAGGAGGGTGAAAGGAGGGCAAGGAATAGAGTGAATTGGAGCGATGTGGTATACCGGGGTTGACGTGCTGTCAGTGGATTGAATCAAGGCATGTGAAGCGTCTGGGGTAAACCATGGAAAGCTGTGTAGGTATGTATATTTGCGTGTGTGGACGTATGTATATACATGTGTATGGGGGGGGTTCGGCCATTTCTTTCGTCTGTTTCCTTGCGCTACCTCGCAAACGCGGGAGACAGCGACAAAGTATAAAAAAAAAAAAAAAAATATATATATATATATATATATATATATATATATATATATATATATATATATATATAGGGGATAGGGGAGAAAGAATACTTCCCACGTATTCCCTGCGTGTCGTAGAAGGCGACTAAAAGGGAACGGAGCTGGGGGCTGGAAATCCTCCCCTCTCGTTTTTTTTTTTTTTTTAATTTTCCAAAAGAAGGAACAGAGAAGAGGTCCAGGTGAGGATATTCCCTCAAAGGCCCAGTCGTCTGTTCTTAACGCTACCTCGCTATCGCGGGAAATAGCGAATAGTATAAAGAAAAAAAAAAAGAAATATATATATACATATATATATATATATATATATATATATATATATATATATATATATATATATATATATATATATATATATATATATATATATATATATATATATATATACACGTTACTCTCAAATTAGCAGTAATTTCTTACACGTATTTGAATGGTCAGCAATTAATGATAGAATGAATAATTCAATGACTTGCAGTATTGTCTATCGAGAACTTGACAGCCTGGAGAGCGTTTGTGAAGCGCCTGCGTTGTCCTCGCCAATCACCCACCACAGTAAGCTGATATATTGGCCACTTGATCGTCTCGCGCCCTTATAAGTCACTTTGTTGTAAATATCTGACTTACTCTCTGTCATTTGCAGCTGTGGTGGTGCTCCTCCATCTGTTTACTATCTGGAGTGACTGACTGGATTAAGAGTGTGATTTTTACAAAGCTCATAATTTCATTCCACGTAAAATGGTTTGGCAAGTAAAGTATAGAGAGATATTAATCGTTTGATGTTCATAAAGCTATCAACTTCCTGTAAGTATTTTAAACATTATTTCTTTTTTATCTTATTCTTGCGTATCTGTTCCTGTAAACCATGAGCCTACCACAGTTATTGTTTCTTAGTAGCTCCATTTATTGCTCTATTACTACATTAGTGCAAGGAAAGGCAGACAGAGCAAGTTAGCTTCTAAAGTAATACTTTTATCAATTTTTACATGATCGTGTATGTTAAAGGAAAAGTTGAAGACGTTAAAGCAAGTAAGTCTGTAGTTTAACGATAATGTTTGTAAAGTAATAAAGGTAAATAGAAAACGGAATTATGATAGGTCAAATTGTCAAACAGAAAGGCCAATTGTAGAATCAAGTATATCAAATCAATGCAGTTTGATAAATTTGGATGAGGGTATTTATAAGATAGCTAAATTTCAGTCACAACAACAGTCGACAAGTTATAAGATCAAAAGGGCAATCGACGAATGTAAACACTAAAGATTCTACTAACACTGATATTATCTTGTAATTTCACTATTTAGATCTAATGTTCATATTTGTCTTTTCCGTTCATTTTTTACTGCGACTATTTTCACTTCATAAATTCAGTATTTGAATTGATTTTCCATTTTCTCTCTGTCGTTTATCTTCATTCTTTTATTTCACCTATTTTCAATTCGCATTTTCAATATTGAAAATAAGAGTTCATATTCTCTTTTTCTGTTTAGTCTTTTACTACATTATTTTCCTTTCGTAATCTCGGTAACTGCATTAAATGTTCATCGTCGTCTTTCGAATAGTCATATCCCTATCATGGGCAATTATAGCCTAGCCTAATATCAGCATTCTCAAATAACACGAAAAAGGTCCTGGGTTCGAATCGTGGGTGCTTGAGAATATTATGTGTTCTATGAAAGTGCACCTTCATAGCCACTATGTTCGTGTTAATATGTCTTTCCGTTTGTACAGTAAGGTTAGATGAAATGCTAGCTGCTGGTAATGTGAAACTGTTGGGATTGGCAGATGTAAACACCTTTGCTCATGGGTACTTGTAATTGAATAATTTTTCCCTATTGGTAGCGATCATACCCCTGCCGTTAGGGTCCCCCATCACTACACAAAAGGTTCTTGGTTCGTATTCTGACTGTTGGAGGGCATTATGAAAGTGCACCTTCATATGTACCATATTCTTGTTCATATACCTCCGAGATTGTACTGTAAGGTTCTACAAAATGCTAGTTGCAGGTAAAGTAAGACTAATGGAAATTAAACGTTTTAGACCCCGGTGCCCATGGATGTTAGACGAAGGGCTGACGACTGCTTGAATCGAATAGTCATATCCCTATTAGGGGCGTTCATAGGCTAGTCGTTAGCGTTCTCGAACACCATGCAAGGGGTCGTAGGTTCGATTCCTGGCTGTTGGAGGATATTATGTGTTCTAAGAAAGTCCGCTTTCATAGACATTATATTCATGTTCATATACCTCCGTGTTTGTAGAGTAAGGTTCAGGAAAATGCTAGCTTTTGGTCATGTGAGCCTGATAGGATATGACCGGTGAAGACCCAATTTCTCATGGATATGAGATGAAGGGTATTCGATTATATGTACTCTGATAGTCATTTCCCTATCAATGGCGATCATAGCCTAGCCGGTAGCGTTCATGAATGCCATGCAAAAATTTTCTGGGTTCGAATCCTAGCAGGTGGGAGGCATTAGGTCTTCTATGAAAGTGCGTGTTCATTTGCACTATATTCGTCTTCATATACCTCCAGGATTGAACAGTAAACTTATGTAACTTGCTAGCTTTTGGTGATGTGAGCCTGATGGGATTTGACCGGTGAAGACCCAGTTGCTCCTCAATGTGATGCGAAGGGTATTTGGTTACTTGAAATCGAGTAGTCATTTTCCTATTAAGAGCGATCACAGCCTATCCATTTGCGTTACAGACTACCAAGCAAAACCTCCGGAGTTCGAATCCTAGCTGTTGGAAGGTATTATTTTTCTATGAAAGTGCACGTTCAGATGAAATATATATTTGTATGCAACAATCACCACTGAAAAGAGAAAATTAAAACGGTGAGTACTTTCGTTGATTACAGCCTAAGACAGAGTCGGGTAGATACAGATGTTGAGGTCCTTAAAAGCACAGAGATAGCAGTAAGGCGGGGAATCATAATCCCCGTGGAGTGCAAGTGGTCACTAATTATGTGACTCGACATCTGACCTTCCTCTTCTAACAGGAGATAGTTCTGCTGGTGGATACTTCTTTACAATTGGTTCAGAGCAAACATTGTTCACAACAACTCGTTATGCCCGTGTTGGCAGATATTTACATGGAGTATTTTGAAAGCCATTTGCTAAGCACTATAAAGGAACAAAACTTAATTTGGCTCCAATATGTAGTCGACGTACTTTGTTTTTGGCCTAGCAATCTACCCATTGAAGACTTTCTGCATAAATCAAACTCGTTAGCTCCCGCCATTAAATTCACTCATGAAGTCGAAATGATTAATAAGTTACCCTTTTTGGATGGAGAAGTCATCAAAGATAAAGGTATCTTGAAAACTAAGGTTTACAGGAAACCTACAAATATACTGTCTTATGTTCACTATTATTCAAATTATCATATTAATGTAAAAAGATCGGTTTTATATCCATGTACCTGAGAGCATATAAGTTTTCAAATACGGAAGTCTTAGATAATGAAATGAAAATGATTCAGTACATTGGACATAAACTAAGATACCCAATAAATATACCTAACCAGTGTCAGAAAACAGCAAGGTAAGGTTTTTATAGTGGCCAAAATAATAAGGCAGAACGTAAAGGTTACCAAAAAACCTTTATTCTTCCCTTCCGTGAGAATTTTCTAGAATGTGTTCATATTCTTAAAAAAACTCGAATGTACATGAAGTTTTCAAATATGACAACATCATCAAGAAAACTCTTATCAAAAATAGCCCATCAAATGATTAATGTTTTGCTCATAAAGTACCATGTAAAGACTGTAACCATTTTCATATTAGACAGTTGGGGAAAGATTTTGAGACTAGGATCTCACAACATAAGTACAGTGTTAGGACAACCCAACAAAGCAACAGCTTATTTCAGCATAAAGCTGCCTTTGGCGACCATATCGCCCAGGAAGGAGCTAAGACAATATGTAAATCTTATTTTTTTTTCTTAATGAAACAAATGTAATTCAATCAAATTTGATCTCTGGCACATTTTATCATAATGTAAATATTTCTTTTGGTCGTTCTGAATGTGCCAAACTCTTAACTGAAATAATCAAGATGTATCTGCCAGAATAACCCTGACCACACACAGTGTAAGGAGAGGAAGGTCAGGCGTCAGGTCACATGAATAGTGCGCACATGCACTTCACGGAGATTTTGATGCTATCTCTGTGTTTTCAAGGACCTCAGTACCTGCATCTCTCCAACGCTGTCTAAGGATATAATAGGTGAAAACTTTCACAGCTTTTATTTTCTCTTTCCATCGCTGCCACACACACACACACACACACACACACACACACACCGCCTTAGCGAGGTAAAGCAAGGAAAATAGACAAAAAAGGCCACAGTCATTCACACTGTCTGAAGTTCTCAGGTGTAATGTACCAAAAACATAACTCCTTACGCATGTCAAGAACTCACGGATATCTCCAAGGTTTACCCCAGACGCTTTACATGCCCTGGTTCAGTCCATTGACAGAACATTGACCCAGGTGTACCATATGGTTCCAATTTACTCTATTCTTTGCACGCCTCTCACCCTCCTGTATATTCAGGCCTCGATCACTCAGAATCTTTTTCACTCCATCCTTCCACCTCCAATTTGGCCTCCCCCTTCTCCCTGTTCCGTCCACCTCTGACACATAAATTCTCTTTGTCAATCTTTCCTCACTCAGTCTCTCCATGTGACCAAACCATTTAAACACACCCCTTTCTGCTCCCTAAATCACACTCTTTTTATCACCATACATCTCTCTTACCCTTTCATTACTTACTCGATCAAACTTCTAAAGCAGGAGTTGTGGTATTATGTGATAAAATGTAAGATTGTAAATTCTAAATGGGTATGGGTAAAACTGAAAGTGGATGGAGAGAGATGGATGATTATTGGTGCCTATGCACGTGTTTATGAGAAGAAAGATGAGAAGCAAGTGTTTTAGGAGCAGCTGAGTGAGTGTATTAGCAGCTTTGATGCACGAGACCGGGTTATAGCGATGGGTGATACAAATGTGAAGGTGAGAAATGTGGCAGTTAAGGGTATAATTGGTTTACATGGGGTATTCAGTATTGTAAATGGAAATGATGAAGAGCTTGTCGAATTGTATGCTGAAAAAGGACTGGCGATGGGAAATATCTTGTATAAAAAGAGAGATATATTTAAGTATACGTATGTGAGTAAGAGAGATGGTCAAAGGATTTTACTGGATTACGTATTGATTGATATGCGTGTAAAAGAGACACTTTTGGATCTTAATTTGCTGACAAGGGCAGCTGGAGGGATGTCTAATCACTATCTTCTGGAGGCGAAGGTGAAGATTTGTAGAAGTTTTCGCAAAAGAAGAGGAAATGTTAGGGAGAGGAGTGTGGTGTGAGTAGGTGAGCTTGGAAACAAGACTTTTTTGAGGAAGTTCTAGGAGTGTTTAATTGTAGAATGGCAAAAGGTGAGAGCAAATACCGTGAGGTAAGTGAGGTAAGTGTGCGAGTAGTGGGATGTATTTAGGAAAGCAGTGATGACTTGCGTAAAAGATGCATATGGCATGAGAAAGGTGGAATGTGGGCAGATTATTTAGGGTAGTGAGAGATGGGATCAAGGAGTAAGGTTGTTAGTGAAAGAGAAAAGAGAGGCGTTTGGACGATAATTCCAGGGAAGTAGTGCAAATGTCTGGGAGATGTTTTAGAGAAAGCGGCAGGAGGTCAAAAGAAAGATGTAAGAGTTGAAAAAGAGGGCAGATGAGAGTTGGGGTGAGAGAGTATTACTAGGTTTCAGGGAGAATAAAAAAGATGTTTTGGAAGGAGATAAATAAAGAGCGTATGACAAGACAACAAATGAGAACATCGGTGAAGGGGCAAGTGGGGAAGTAATAACAGGTAGTGATGAAGTAAAAAGGAGATGGAGTGAGTACCTGGAAAGTTTGTTGAATATGTTTGATGATAGAGTGGCAGATATACGGCGTTTTGGTCGTTTTGTGCGAAGAGTAAGGGTCAGAGAGAAGGGTTTGGTAAGCAGAAAAGAGGTAGTGAAAGCTTTGCGGAAGATGAAAGCCGGCAAGACGGCCCGTTTGGATGGTATTGCGATGGAATTCATTAGAAATGTGGATGACTGTCTTGTTGATTGATTAGTAAGGATATTCAGTACATGTATAGACCATGGTGAAGCACCTGATGATTAGCGGAATGCATGCATAGTGCGGTTACACCAAAGTTGTGTTCAAACTACAAAGGCATAGTTTCATAAGTAATCCTGGGAAATCATATGGGAGGATATTGATTTAGAGAGGTAAAGGCACATACAGAGCATCAGCCTAGGGAAGTGCAGTGTGGTTTCAGAAGTGTTAGAGGATGTTTTGATCTAGTGTTTGCTTTGAAGAATGTATGTTAGAAATATTTACAAAAAGAGAAGGAATTGTAGCATTTATATATCTGGAAAAAGCATGTGGTGCAGTTGATTGAGATATTTTTTGGAAAATTTAAGAGCCCACGGTAACTTACTAGACGCAGGGCAATTTATTTGCCATAGATATTTGAAAATGAGTCGTTGGCCAATTCTTCGTTTATTATCGTACGCTTCATCGCTGACATGAGAAGTAGCGATAAAGTATAATATAGATATATATATATATATATGTATATATATATATATATATATATATATATATATATATATATATATATATATATATATATATATATATATATATATATATATATATATATATATATATATATATCCCTGGGGATAGGGGAGAAAGAATACTTCCCACGTATTCCCTGCGTGTCGTAGAAGGCGACTAAAAGGGAAGGGAGCGGGGGGCTGGAAATCCTCCCCTCTCGTTTTTTTTTTTTTTTTCTTCTTTTTTTTCTTCTTTCCAAAAGAAGGAACAGAGAAGGGGGCCGGGTGAGGATATTCCCTCAAAGGCCCAGTCCTCTGTTCTTAACGCTACCTCGCTAACGCGGGAGATGGCGAATGGTATGAAAGAAAGAAAGAAGATATATATATATATATATATATATATATATATATATATATATATATATATATATATATATATATATATATATATATATATATATATATATTTATTCATTTACTTTACTCTGTCGCTGTCTCCCTCGTTAGCGAGGTAGCGCAAGGAAACAGACGAAAGAATGGCCCAACCCACCCACATACACATGTATATACAAACACGTCCACACACGCAAATATACTTACCTATACGTCTCAATTTACACATATATATATATACACACACAGACATATAACTATATACACATGTACATAATTCATACTGTCTGCCTTTATTTATTCCCATCGCCAACTCGCCACACATGGAATAACAACCCCCTCCCCCCTAATGTGTGCGAGGTAGCGCTTGGAAAAGACAACAAAGGCCCTATTCGTTCACACTCAGACTCTAGCTGTCATGTAATAATCCATCGATACCACAGCTCCCTTTCCACATCCAGGCCCCACAAAACTTTCCATGGTTTACCCAAACGCTTCACATTTACTGGTTCAATAAATTGACAGCAAGTCGACCCCGGTATACCATATCGTTCTAATTCACTCTATTCCTTGCACGCCTTTCACACTCCTGCATGTTCAGGCCCCGATCACTCAAAATCTTTTTCACTCCATCTTTCCACCTCCAATTTGGTCTCCCAAACCAAATCATTTCAAAACACCCTCTTCTGCTCTCTCAACCACACTCTTTTTATTTCTACACATCTCTCTTACCCTTACATTACGTACTCAATCAAACCAGCTCACACCACATATTGTACTCAAACATCTCATTTCCAGCACATCCACCCTCCTGCGCACAACATAGCCCACGTCTCGCAGCCATGCAACATTGTTCGAACCACCATTCCTTCAAACATACATATTTATGCTTTCCGAGATAATGTTCTCGACTTCCAAACATTCTTCAAGGCTCCAAGAAATTTTGCACCTTCCCCCAACATATGATTCACTATATATATATATATATATATATATATATATATATATATATATATATATATATATATATATATATATATATATATATATATATATATATATATATATATATATATATATATATATATATATATATATATATATATATATATATATATATATATATATATATATATATATATATATATATATATATATATATATATATATATATATATATATATATATATATATATATATATATATATATATATATATATATATATATATATATATATATATATATATACATATATATATATATATATATATATATATATATATATATATATATATATATATATATATATATATATATATATATATATATATGCATATATATATATATATATATATATATATATATATATATATATATATATATATATATATATATATATATATATATATATATATATATATATAGTGGTGATGTCAGAAGGAGATGGAGTGAGTATTTTGAAGGTTTGTTGAATGTGTTTGATGATAGAGCGGCAGATATAGGGTGTTTTGGTCGAGGTGGTGTGCAAAGTGAGAGGGTTAGGGAAAATGATTTGGTAAACAGAGAAGAGGTAGTAAAAGCTTTGCGGAAGATGAAAGCCGGCAAGGCAGCAGGTTTGGATGGTATTGCAGTGGAATTTATTAAAAAAGGGGGTGACTGTATTGTTGACTGGTTGGTAAGGTTATTTAATGTATGTATGACTCATGGTGAGGTGCCTGAGGATTGGCGGAATGCGTGCATATTGCAATTGTGCAAAGGCAAAGGGGATAAGAGTGAGTGCTCAAATTACAGAGGTATAAGTTTGTTGAGTATTCCTGGTAAATTGTATGGGAGGATAGTGATTGAGAGGGTGAAGGCATGTACAGAGTATCAGATTGGGGAAGAGCAGTGTGGTTTCAGAAGTGGTAGAGGATGTGTGGATCAGGTGTTTGCTTTGAAGAATGTATGTGAGAAATACTTAGAAAAGCAAATGGATTTGTATGTAGCATTTATGGATCTGGAGAAGGCATATGATAGAGTTGATAGAGATGCTCTGTGGAAGGTATTAAGAATATATGGTGTGGGAGGCAAGTTGTTAGAAGCAGTGAAAAGTTTTTATCGAGGATGTAAGGCATGTGTACGTGTAGGAAGAGAGGAAAGTGATTGGTTCTCAGTGAATGTAGGTTTGCGGCAGGGGTGTGTGATGTCTCCATGGTTGTTTAATTTGTTTATGGATGGGGTTGTTAGGGAGGTGAATGCAAGAGTTTTGGAAAGAGGGGCAAGTATGAAGTCTGTTGGGGATGAGAGAGCTTGGGAAGTGAGTCAGTTGTTGTTCGCTGATGATAGAGCGCTGGTGGCTGATTCATGTGAGAAACTGCAGAAGCTGGTGACTAAGTTTGGTAAAGTGTGTGAAAGAAGAAAGTTAAGAGTAAATGCGAATAAGAGCAACGTTATTAGGTACAGTAGGGTTGAGGGTCAAGTTAATTGGGAGGTGAGTTTGAATGAAGAAAAACTAGAGGAAGTGAAGTGTTTTAGATATCTGGGAGTGGATCTGGCAGCGGATGGAACCATGGAAGCGGAAGTGGATCATAGGGTGGGGGAGGGGGCGAAAATTCTGGGAGCCTTGAAGAATGTGTGGAAGTCGAGAACATTATCTCGGAAAGCAAAAATGGGTATGTTTGAAGGAATAGTGGTTCCAACAATGTTGTATGGATGCGAGGCGTGGGCTATGGATAGAGTTGTGCGCAGGAGGATGGATGTGCTAGAAATGAGATGTTTGAGGATAATATGTGGTATATATATATATATATATATATATATATATATATTATTTTTTTATTATACTTTGTCGCTGTCTCCCGCGTTTGCGAGGTAGCGCAAGGAAACAGACGAAAGAAATGGCCCAACCCACCCCATACGCATGTATATACATACTTCCACACACGCAAATATACATACCTACACAGCTTTCCATGGTTTACCCCAGACGCTTCACATGCCTTGATGCAATCCACTGACAGCACGTCAACCCCGGTATACCACATCGCTCCAATTCACTCTATCCCTTGCCCTCCTTTCACCCTCCTGCATGTTCAGGCACCGATCACACAAAATCTTTTTCACTCCATCTTTCCACCTCCAATTTGGTCTCCCTATTCTCCTCGTTCCCTCCATTTCCGACACATATATCCTCTTGGTCAATCTTTCCTCACTCATTCTCTCCATGTGCCCAAACCACTTCAAAACACCCTCTTCTGCTCTCTCAACCACGCTCTTTTTATTTCCACACATCTCTCTTACCCTTACGTTACTTACTCGATCAAACCACCTCACACCACACATTGTCCTCAAACATCTCATTTCCAGCACATCCATCCTCCTGCGCACAACTCTGTCCATAGCCCACGCCTCGCAACCATACAACATTGTTGGAACCACTATTCCTTCAAACATACCCATTTTTTCTTTCCGAGATAATGTTCTCCACTTCCACACATTCTTCAAGGCCCCCAGGATTTTCGCCCCCTCCCCCACCCTATGATCCACTTCCGCTTCCATGTTTCCATCCGCTTCCAGATCCACTCCCAGATATCTAAAACACTTCACTTCCTCCAGTTTTTCTCCATTCAAACTCACCTCCCAATTGACTTGACCCTCAACCCTACTATACCTAATAACCTTGCTCTTATTCACATTTACTCTTAACTTTCTTCTTTCACACACTTTACCAGACTCAGTCACCAGCTTCTGCAGTTTCTCACATGAATCAGCCACCAGCGCTGTATCATCAGCGAACAACAACTCACTCACTTGCCAAGCTCTCTCATCCCCAACAGACTTCATCCTTGCCCCTCTTTCCAAAACTCTTGCATTCACCTCTCTAACAACCCCATCCATAAACAAATTAAACAATCATGGAGACATCACACACCCCTTCCGCAAACCTACATTCACTGAGAACCAATCACTTTCCTCTCTTCATACACGTACACATGCCTTACATCCTTGATAAAAACTTTTCACTGCTTCTAACAACTTTCCTCCCACACCATATATTCTTAATACCTTCCACAGAGCATCTCTATCAACTCTATCATATGCCTTCTCCAGATCCATAAATGCTACATACAAATCCATTTGCTTTTCTAAGTATTTCTCACATACATTCTTCAAAGCAAACACCTGATCCACACATCCTCTACCACTTCTGAAACCACACTGCTCTTCCCCAATCTGATGCTCTGTATATGCCTTCACCCTCTCAATCAATACCCTCACATATAATTTACCAGGAATACTCAACAAACTTATACCTCTGTAATTAGAGCACTCACTCTTATCCCCTTTGCCTTTGTACAATGGCACTATGCACGCATTCCGCCAATCCTCAGGCACCTCACCATGAGTCATACATACATTAAATAACCTTACCAACCAGTCAACAATACAGTCACCCCCTTTTTTAATAAATCCCACTGCAATACCATCCAAACCTGCTGCCTTGCCGGCTTTCATCTTCCGCAAAGCTTTCACTACCTCTTCTCTTTTTACCAAATCATTTTCCCTAACCCTCTCACTTTGCACACCACCTCGACCAAAACACCCTATATCTGCCACTCTATCATCAAACACATTCAACAAACCTTCAAAATACACACTCCATCTCCTTCTCACATCACCACTACTTGTTATCACCTCCCCTTTGGTGGATTTGGCAGCGGATGGAACCATGGAAGTGGATGTGGATCATAGGGTGGGGGATGGGGCGAAAATCCTGGGAGCCTTGAAGAATGTGTGGAAGTCGAGAACATTATCTTGGAAAGCAAAAATGGGTATGTTTGAAGGAATAGTGGTTATAACGATGTTGTATGGTTGCGAGGCGTGGACTATGGATAGAGTTGTGCGCAGGATGATGGATTTGCTGGAAATGAGATTTTTGAGGACAATGTGTGGTGTGAGGTGGTTTGATCGAGTAAGTAACGTAAGGGTAAGAGAGATGTGTGGAAATAAAAAGAGCGTGGTTGAGAGAGCAGAAGAGGGTGTTTTGAAATGGTTTGGGCACATGGAGAGAATGAGTGAGGAAAGATTGACGAAGAGGATATATGTGTCGGAGGTGGAGGGAACGAGGAAAAGTGGGAGACCAAATATGAGGTGGAAAGATGTAGTGAAAAAGATTTTGTGTGATCGGGGCCTCAACATGCAGGATGGTGAAAGGAGGGCAAGGAATAGAGTGAATTGGATCGATGTGGTATACTGGGGTTAACGTGCTGTCAGTGGATTGAATCAGGGTATGTGAAGCGTCTGGTTTAAACCATGGAAAGCTGTGTAGGTATGTATATTTGCGTGTGTGGATGTATGCATATATATGTGTATGGGGGTGGGTTGGGCCATTTCCTTCGTCTGTTTCCTTGCGCTACCTCGCAAACGCGGGAGACAGCGTGATATATATGGTGATTGGGAATACCTGGTTTAAAAAGCGAGATATACATTAGTATACGTATGTAAGTAGAAGAGATGGCCAAAGAGCGTTATTGGATTACGTGTTAATTGATAGACGCACGAAAGAGAGACTTTTGGATGTTAATGTGCTGAGAGGTGCAACTGGAGGGATGTCTGATCATTATCTTGTGGAAGCCAAGGTGAAGATTTGTATGGGTTTTCAGGAAAGAAGAGAGAATTTTGGGGTGAGGAGGATGGTGAGAGTAAGTAAGCTTGGGAAGAAAACTTGTATGAGGAAGTACCAGGAGAGACTGAGTACAGAATGGAAAAATGTGAGAACAAAGGAGGTAAGGGGAGTGGGGGAGGAATGGGATGTATTTAGGGAAGCAGTGATGGCTTGCGCAAAAGATGCTTGTGGCATGAGAAGAGTGGGAGGTGGGTTGATTAGAAAAGGTAGTGAGTGGTGGATTGAAGAAGTAAGATTATTAGTGAAAGAGAAGAGAGAGGCATTTGAACGCCTTTTGCAGGGAAAAATGCAAATGAGTGGGAGAGGTATAAAAGAAATAGGAAGGAGGTCAAGAGAAAGGTGCAAGAGGTGAAAAAGAGGGCAAATGAGAGTTAGGGTGAGAGAGTTTCATTAAATTTCAGGGAGAATAAAAAGATGTTTTGGAATGAGGTAAATAAAGTACGTAAGACAAGGGAGCAAATAGGAACTTCAGTGAAGGGGGCAAATGGGGAGGTGATAACAAGTAGTGGTGATGTGAGAAGGAGATGGAGTGAGTATTTTGAAGGTTTGTTGAATGTGTTTGATGATAGAGTGGCAGATGTGGGGTGTCTTGGTCGAGGTGGTGTGCAAAGTGAGAGGGTTAGGGAAAATGATTTGATAAATAGAGAAGTGGTAGTAAAACCTTTACGGAAGATGAAAGCCGGCAAAGCAGCGGGTTTGGATGGCATTGCAGTGGAATTTATTAAAAAAGCGGGTGAATGTATTATTGACTGGTTGGTAAAGTTAATTAATGTATGTATGATTCATGGTGAGGTGCCTGAGGATTGGCGGAATGCTTGCATAGTGCCATTGTACAAAGGCAAAGAGGATAAGAGTGAGTGCTCAAATTACAGAGGAATAAGTTTGTTGAGTATTGCTAGTAAATTATATGGGAGGGTATTGATTGAGAGGGTGAAGGCATGTACAGAGCGTCAGATTGGGGAAGAGCAGTGTGGTTTCAGAAGTGGTAGAAGATGTGTGGATCAGGTGTTTGCTTTGAAGAATGTATGTGAGAAATACTTAGAAAAACAAATGGATTTGTATGTAGCATTTATGGATCTGGAGAAGGCATATGATAGAGTTGATAGAGATGCTCTGTGGAAGGTATTAAGAATATATGGTGTGGGAGGCAAGTTGTTAGAAGCATGAAAATTTTTTATCGAGGATGTAAGTCATGTGTTCGTGTAGGAAGAGAGGAAAGTGATTGGTTCTCAATGAATGTAGGTTTGCGGCAGGGGTGTGTGATGTCTCCATGGTAGTTTAGTTTGTTTATGGATGGGGTTGTTAGGGAGGTGAATGCAAGAGTTTTGGAAAGAGGTGCAAGTATGCAGTCTTTTGTGGATGAGAGAGCTTGGGAAGTGCGTCAGTTGTTGATGGCTGGTGCCTGATTCATGTGAGAAACTGCAGAAGATGGTGACTGAGTTTGGCAAAGTGTGTGAAAGAAGAAATTTAAGAGTAAATGTGAATAAGAGCAAGGTTATTAGGTACAGTAGGGTTGAGGGTCAAGTAAATTGGGAGGTAAGTTTGAATAGAGAAAAACTGGAGGAAGTAAGGTTTTTTAGGTATCTGGGAGTGGATATGGCAGCGGATGGAACCATGGAAGCGGAAGTGAATCATAGGGTGGGGGAGGGGCCGAAAATTCTGGGAGCCTTTAAGAATGTTTGGAAGTCGAGAACATTATCTTGGAAAACAAAAATAGGTATGTTTGAAGGAATAGTGGTTCCAACAATGTTGTATGGTTGCGAGGCGTGGACTATGGATAGAGTTGTGCCGAGGAGGGTGGATATGCTGGAAATGAGATGTTTGAGGACAATATGTGGTGTGAGGTGGTTTGATCGAGTAAGTAATGTAAGGGTAAGAGAGATGTGTGGAAATAAAACGAGTGTGGTTGAGAGAGCAGAAGAGGGTGTTTTGAAATGGTTTGGTCACATGGAGAGAATGAGTGTGGAAAGATTGACCAAGAGGATATATGTGTCAGAGGTGGAGGTAACGAGGAGAAGTGGGAGACCAAATTGGAGGTAGAAAGATGGAGAGAAAAAGATTTTGAGTGATCAGGGCCTGAACATGCAAGAGGGTGAAAGGCGTGCAAGGAATAAAGTGAATTGGAACGATGTGGTATACCGGGGTCGTTCTGTCAATGGATTGAATCAGGGCATGTGAAGCGTCTGGGGTAAACCATGCAAAAGGTGTGGGGCCTGAATGTGGAAAGGGAGCTGTGGTTTCGGTGCATTATTACATGACAGCTAGAGACTGAGAGTAAACGAATGGGGCCTTTGGTGTTTTTCCTAGCGCTACCTCGCACACATGAGGGGGGAGGGGGTTGTTATTCCATGTGGGCGAGGTGGCGATGGGAACAAATAAAGGCAGACAGTATGAATTATGTACATGTGTATATATGTATATGTCTGTGTGTGCATATATATGTGTACATTGAGATGTATAGGTATGTATATTGTGCTTGGGTGGACATGTATGTATATACATGTGTACGTGGGCGGGTTGGGCCATTCTCTCGTTTGTTTCCTTGCGCTACCTCGCTAACGCGGGAGACACCGACAAAGCAAAATAAAAAATAAAAAAGATAATAATAATATATATATATATATATATATATATATATATATATATATATATATATATATTTTTTTTTTTTTTTTTTTTTTTTTATACTTTGTCGCTGTCTCCCGCGTTTGCGAGGTAGCGCAAGGAAACAGACGAAAGAAATGCCCCCCCCCCCATACACATGTACATACACACGTCCACACACGCAAATATACATACCTACACAGCTTTCCATGGTTTACCCCAGACGCTTCACATGCCTTGATTCAATCCACTGACAGCACGTCAACCCCTGTATACCACATGACTCCAATTCACTCTATTCCTTGCCCTCCTTTCACCCTCCTGCATGTTCAGGCCCCGATCACACAAAATCTTTTTCACTCCATCTTTCCACCTCCAATTTAGTCTCCCTCTTCTCCTCGTTCCCTCCACCTCCGACACATATATCCTCTTGGTCAATCTCTCCTCACTCATTCTCTCCATGTGCTCAAACCATTTCAAAACACCCTCTTCTGCTCTCTCAACCACGCTCTTTTTATTTCCACACATCTCTCTTACCCTTACGTTACTTACTCGATCAAACCACCTCACACCACACATTGTCCTCAAACATCTCATTTCCAGCACATCCATCCTCCTGCGCACATCTCTATCCATAGCCCACGCCTCGCAACCATACAACATTGTTGGAACCACTATTCCCTCAAACATACCCATTTTTGCTTTCCGAGATAATGTTCTCGACTTCCACACATTTTTCAAGGCTCCCAAAATTTTCGCCCCCTCCCCCACCCTATGATCCACTTCCGCTTCCATGGTTCCATCCGCTGACAGATCCACTCCCAGATATCTAAAACACTTCACTTCCTCCAGTTTTTCTCCATTCAAACTCACCTCCCACTTGACTTGACCCTCACCCCTACTGTACCTAATAACCTTGCTCTTATTCACATTTACTCTCAACTTTCTTCTTCCACACACTTTACCAAACTCAGTCACCAGCTTCTGCAGTTTCTCACATGAATCAGCCACCAGCGCTGTATCATCAGCGAACAACAACTGACTCACTTCCCAAGCTCTCTCATCCCCAACAGACTTCATACTTGCCCCTCTTTCCAGGACTCTTGCATTTACCTCCCTTACAACCCCATCCATAAACAAATTAAACAACCATGGAGACATCACACACCCCTGCCGCAAACCTACATTCACTGAGAACCAATCACTTTCCTCTCTTCCTACACGTACACATGCCTTACATCCTCGATAAAAACTTTTCACTGCTTCTAACAACTTGCCTCCCACACCATATATTCTTAATACCTTCCACAGAGCATCTCTATCAACTCTATCATATGCCTTCTCCAGATCCATAAATGCTACATACAAATCCATTTGCTTTTCTAAGTATTTCTCACATACATTCTTCAAAGCAAACACCTGATCCACACATCCTCTACCACTTCTGAAACCGCACTGCTCTTCCCCAATCTGATGCTCTGTACCTGCCTTCACCCTCTCAATCAATACCCTCCCATATAATTTACCAGGAATACTCAACAAACTTATACCTCTGTAATTTGAGCACTCACTCTTATCCCCTTTGCCTTTGTACAATGGCACTATGCACGCATTCCGCCAATCCTCAGGCACCTCACCATGAGTCATACATACATTAAATAACCTTACCAACCAGTCAACAATACAGTCACCCCCTTTTTTAATAAATTCCACTGCAATACCATCCAAACCTGCTGCCTTGCCGGCTTTCATCTTCCGCAAAGCTTTTACTACCTCTTCTCTGTTTACCAAATCATTTTCCCTAACCCTCTCACTTTGCACACCACCTCGACCAAAACACCCTATATCTGCCACTCTGTCATCAGACACATTCAACAAACCTTCAAAATACTCATTCCATCTCCTCACATCACCGCTACTTGTTATCACCTCCCCATTTGCGCCCTTCACTGAAGTTCCCATTTGCTCCCTTGTCTTACGCACCCTATTTACCTCCTTCCAGAACATCTTTTTATTCTCCCTAAAATTTACTGATAGTCTCTCACCCCAACTCTCATTTGCCCTTTTTTTCACCTCTTGCACCTTTCTCTTGACCTCCTGTCTCTTTCTTTTATACTTCTCCCACTCAATTGCATTTTTTCCCTGCAAAAATCGTCCAAATGCCTCTCTCTTCTCTTTCACTAATACTCTTACTTCTTCATCCCACCACTCACTACCCTTTCTAAACAGCCCACCTCCCACTCTTCTCATGCCACAAGCATCTTTTGCGCAATCCATCACTGATTCCCTAAATACATCCCATTCCTCCCCCACTCCCCTTACTTCCATTGTTCTCACCTTTTTCCATTCTGTACACAGTCTCTCCTGGTACTTCCCCACACAGGTCTCCTTCCCAAGCTCACTTACTCTCACCACCTTCTTCACCCCAACATTCACTCCTCTTTTCTGAAAACCCATACTAATCTTCACCTTAGCCTCCACAAGATAATGATCAGACATCCCTCCAGTTGCACCTCTCAGCACATTAACATCCAAAAGTCTCTCTTTCGCGCGCCTGTCAATTAACACGTAATCCAATAACGCTCTCTGGCCATCTCTCCTACTTACATAAGTATACTTATATATATCTCGCTTTTTAAACCAGGTATTCCCAATCATCAGTCCTTTTTCAGCACATAAATCTACAAGCTCTTCACCATTTCCATTTACAACACTGAACACCCCATGCATACCAATTATTCCCTCAACTGCCACATTACTCACATTTGCATTCAAATCACCCATCACTATAACCCGGTCTCGTGCATCAAAACCGCTAACACACTCATTTAGCTGCTCCCAAAACACTTGCCTCTCATGATCTTTCTTCTCATGCCCAGGTGCATATGCACCAATAATCACCCACCTCTCTCCATCAACTTTCAGTTTTACCCATATTAATCGAGAATTTACTTTCTTACATTCTATCACATACTCCCACAACTCCTGTTTCAGGAGTATTGCTACTCCTTCCCTTGCTCTTGTCCTCTCACTAACCCCTGACTTCACTCCCCAGACATTTCCAAACCACTCTTCCCCTTTACCCTTGAACTTCGTTTCACTCAGAGCCAAAACATCCAGGTTCCTTTCCTCAAACATACTACCTATCTCTCCTTTTTTCACATCTTGGTTACATCCACACACATTTAGGCATCCCACTCTGAGCCTTCGAGGAGGATGATCACTCCCCGCGTGACTCCTTCTTCTGTTTCCCATTTTAGAAAGTTAATACAAGGAGGGGAGGATTTCCGGCCCCCCGCTCCCGTCCCCTCTAGTCGCTTTCTACGACACGCGAGGAATACGTGGGAAGTATTCTTTCACCCCTATCCCCAGGGATAACATACATATATATATACATATACACACACACACACATACACACACATACGCACATACACACACACACACACACATACATATATATACATATGAAAAATGTAAGAAACAATTTATAAAACAAACTTTTAGCTTGAAATGAATGAAAAAAATGAATGTCACATAATGGTTCAACCTCTGGCTATGAAAAGGAAATGTACAATTTATTCACACAAACGTCAATAGCAGTTCTCATCAATTTCACCACTGTATCAATAAGCTTCAATGTCTAAGCTACATTTTTCTCCAACTTCACTATTTTCTTGTCAAAAACACCATGCATGAAAACTATCACTCCATTAACACAACTATAAACATTTACTTCCCCTTTAAAAGTTCTGGGGAAGTCTGTCTCGATACACTGCGGCGAGGCGACGCGACGCTGACACAATCACTGTCACAATATCACTTCTGCCTCCTCAAGTCAATCTCTCAGCCACAGTGCAGGCCTTCATATATATATATATATATATATATATATATATATATATATATATATATATATATATATATATATATATATATATATATATATATATATATATATATATATATATATATATATATATATATATATATATATATATATATATATATATATATATTTATTTCCACACATCTCTCTTACCCTTACGTTACTTATTCGATCAAACCACCTCACACCACACATTGTCCTCAAACATCTCATTTCCAGCACATCCATCCTCCTGCGCACAACTCTATCCATAGCCCACGCCTCGCAACCATAAAACATTGTTGGAACCACTATTCCTTCAAACATACCCATTTTTGCTTTCCGAGATAATGTTCTCGACTTCCACACATTTTTCAAGGCCCCCAAAATTTTCGCCCCCTCCACCACCCTACATATATATATATATATATATATATATATATATATATATATATATATATATATATATATATATATATATATATATATATATATATATATATATATGTATATATATTTTCTTTTTTTTTTTTTTTATTTTTCGCTGTCTCCCGCGTTTGCGAGGTAGCGCAAGGAAACAGACGTAAAAAAAGGCCCAACCCACCCCCATACACATGCCTTGATTCAATCCACTGACAGCACGTCAACCCCGGTATACCACATCGCTCCAATTCACTCTATTCTTTGCCCTCCTTTCACCCTCCTGCATGTTCAGGCCCCGATCACACAAAATCTTTTTCACTCCATCTTTCCACCTCCAATTTGGTCTCCCACTTCTCCTCGTTCTCTCCACCTCTGACACATATATCCTCTTGCTCAATCTTTCCTCACTCATTCTCTCCATGTGACCAAACCATTTCAAAACACCCTCTTCTGCTCTCTCAACCACGCTCTTTTTATTTCCACACATCTCTCTTACCTTTACGTTACTGACTCGATCAAACCACCTCACACCACACATTGTCCTCAAACATCTCATTTCAGGCACATCCATCCTCATGCGCACAACTCTATCCATAGTCCACGCCTCGCAACCATACAACATTGTTGGAACCACTATTCCTTCAAGCATACCCATTTTTCCCTTCCGAGATAATGTTCTCGACTTCCACACATTCTTCAAGGCTCACAGAATTTTCGCCCCCACCCCCACCCTATGATCCACTTCCGCTTCCATGTTTCCATCCGCTGCCAGATCCACTCCCAGATATCTAAAACACTTCACTTCCTCCAGTTTTTCTCCATTCAAACTCACCTCCCAATTGACTTGACCCTCAACCCTACTGTACCTAATAACCTTGCTCTAATCCAAATTTACTCTTAACTTTCTTCTTTCACACACTTTACCAAACTCAGTCACCAGCTTCTGCAGTTTCTCACATGAATCAGCCACCAGCGCTTTATCATCAGCGAACAACAACTGACTCACTTCCCAAGCTCTCTCATCCCCAACAGACTTCATACTTGCCCCTCTTTCCAAAACTCTTGCATTCACCTCCCTAACAACCCCATCCATAAACAAATTAAACAACCATGGAGACATCACACACCCGTGCCGCAAACCTACATTCACTGAGAACCAATCACTTTCCTCTCTTCCTACACGTACACATTCCTTACATCCTCGATAAAAACTTTTCTCTGCTTCTAACAACTTTCCTCCCACACCATATATTCTTAATACCTTCCACAGAGCATCTCTATCAACTCTATCATATTCCTTCTCCAGATCCATAAATGCTACATAGAAATCCATTTGCTTTTCTAAGTATTTCTCACATACATTCTTCAAAGCAAACACCTGATCCACACATCATTTACCACTTCTGAAACCACACTGCTCTTCCCCAATCTGATGCTCTGTACATGCCTTCACCCTCTCAATCAATACCCTCCCATATAATTTGCCAGGAATACTCAACAAACTTATACCTCTGTAATTTGAGCACTCACTCTTATCCCCTTTGCCTTTGTACAATGGCACTATGCACGCATTCCGCCAATCCTCAGGCACCTCACCATGAGTCATACATACATTAAATAACCTTAACAATCAGTCAACAATACAGTCACACCCTTTTTTAACAAATTCCACTGCAATACCATCCAAACCTGCTGCCTAGCCGGCTTTCATCTTCCGCAAAGCTTTTACTACCTCTTCTCTGTTTACCAAATCATTTTCCCTAACCCTCGCACTTTGCACACCTCCTCGACCAAAACACCCTATATCTGCCAATCTATCATCAAACACATTCAACAAACCTTCTAAATACTCACTCCATCTCCTTCTCACATCACCACTACTTGTTATCACCTCCCCATTTGCGCCCTTCACTGAAGTTCCCATTTGCTTCCTTGTCTTACGCACTTTATTTACCTCCTTCCAGAACATCTTTTTATTCTCCCTAAAATTTAATGATACTCTCTCACCCCAACTCTCATTTGCCATTTTTTTCACCTCTTACACCTTTCTCTTGACCTCCTGTCTCTTTCTTTTATACGTCTCCCACTCAATTCCATTTTTTCCCTGCAAAAATCGTTCAAATGCCACTCTCTTCTCTTTCACTAATACTCTTACTTCTTCATCCCACCACTCACTACCCTTTCTAATCAACTCACTTCCCACTCTTCTCATGCCACAAGCAATTTATGCGCAATCCATCACTGATTCCCTAAATACATCCCATTCCTCCCCCACTCCCTTACTTCCTTTGTTCTCACCTTTATCCATTCTGTACTCAGTCTCTCCTGGTACTTCCTCACACAAGTCTCCTTCACAAGCTCACTTACTCTCACCACCCTCTTCACCCCAACATTCACTCTTCTTTTCTGGATACCCATACAAATCTTCACCTTAGCCTCCACAAGATAATGATCAGACATCCCTCCAGTTGCACCTCTCAGCAAATTAACATCCAAAAGTCTCTCTTTCGCGCGACTGTCAATTAACACGTAATCCAATAACGCTCTCTGGCCATCTCTCCTACTTACATAATTATACTTATGTATATCTCGCTTTTTAAACCAGGTATTCCCAATCATAAGTCCTTTTTCCGGACATAAATCTACAAGCTCTTCACCATTTCCATTTACAACACTGAACACACCATGTATACCAATTATTCCCTCAACTGCCACATTACTCACCTTTCCATTCAAATCACCCAACATTATAACCCGGTCTCGTGCATCAAAACCACTAACACACTCATTCAGCTGCTCCCAAAACTCTTGCCTCTAATGATCTTTCTTCTCATGCCCAGGTGCATATGCACCAATAATCACCCATCTCTCTCCATCAACTTTCAGTTTTCCCCATATTAATCGAGAAATTACTTTCTTACATTCTATCACATACTTCCACAACTCCTGTTTCAGGAGTACTGCTACTCCTTCCCTTGCTCTTGTCCTCTCACCCCTGACTTTACTCCCAAGACATTCCCAAACCACTCTTCCCCTTTACCATTGAGCAGCTTTTCACTCAGAGCCAAAACATCCAGGTTCCTTTCCTCAAACATACTACCTATCTCTCCTTTTTTCACATCTTGGTTACATCCACACACATTTAGTCACCCCAGTCTGAGCCTTCGAGGAGGATGAGCATATATATATATATATATATATATATATATATATATATATATATATGTGTGGATCAGGTGTTTGCTTTGAAGAATGTATGTGAGAAATACTTAGAAAAGCAAATGGATTTGTATGTAGCATTTATGGATCTGGAGAAGGCATATGATAGAGTTGATAGAGATGCTCTGTGGAAGGTATTAAGAATATATGGTGTGGGAGGCAAGTTGTTAGAAGCAGTGAAAAGTTTTTATCGAGGATGTAAGGCATGTGTACGTGTAGGAAGAGAGGAAAGTGATTGGTTCTCAGTGAATGTAGGTTTGCGGCAGGGGTGTGTGATGTCTCCATGGTTGTTTAATTTGTTTATGGATGGGGTTGTAAGGGAGGTAAATGCAAGAGTCCTGGAAAGAGGGGCAAGTATGACGTCTGTTGGGGATGAGAGAGCTTGGGAAGTGAGTCAGTTGTTGTTCGCTGATGATACAGCGCTGGTGGCTGATTCATGTGAGAAACTGCAGAAGCTGGTGACTGAGTTTGGTAAAGTGTGTGGAAGAAGAAAGTTGAGAGTAAATGTGAATAAGAGCAAGGTTATTAGGTACAGTAGGGGTGAGGGTCAAGTCAATTGGGAGGTGAGTTTGAATGGAGAAAAACTGGAGGAAGTGAAGTGTTTCAGATATCTGGGAGTGGATCTGTCAGCGGATGGAACCATGGAAGCGGAAGTGGATCATAGGGTGGGGGAGGGGGCGAAAATTTTGGGAGCCTTGAAAAATGTGTGGAAGTCGAGAACATTATCTCGGAAAGCAAAAATGGGTATGTTTGAGGGAATAGTGGTTCCAACAATGTTGTATGGTTGCGAGGCGTGGGCTATGGATAGAGATGTGCGCAGGAGGATGGATGTGCTGGAAATGAGATGTTTGAGGACAATGTGTGGTGTGAGGTGGTTTGATCGAGTAAGTAACGTAAGGGTAAGAGAGATGTGTGGAAATAAAAAGAGCGTGGTTGAGAGAGCAGAAGAGGGTGTTTTGAAATGGTTTGGGCACATGGAGAGAATGAGTGAGGAGAGATTGACCAAGAGGATATATGTGTCGGAGGTGGAGGGAACGAGGAGAAGAGGGAGACCAAATTGGAGGTGGAAAGATGGAGTGAAAAAGATTTTGTGTGATCGGGGCCTGAACATGCAGGAGGGTGAAAGGAGGACAAGAAATAGAGTGAATTGGAGTCATGTGGTATACAGGGGTTGACGTGCTGTCAGTGGATTGAAGCAAGGCATGTGAAGCGTCTGGGGTAAACCATGGAAAGCTGTGTAGGTATGTATATTTGCGTGTGTGGACGTGTGTATGTACATGTGTATGGGGGGGGGGTTGGGCCATTTCTTTCGTCTGTTTCCTTGCGCTACCTCGCAAACGCGGGAAGCATCGACAAAGTATAAAAAAAAAAAAAAAAAAAAAAAAAAAAAAAAATATATATATATATATATATATATATATATATATATATATATATATATATATATATATATATATATATATATATATATTTTTTTTTTTTTTTTTTCATACCTCGTCGCTGTCTCCCGCGGTTGCGAAGTAGCGCAAGGAAACAGACGAAAGAAATGGCCCAACCCCCCCCATACACATGTACATACACACGTCCACACACGCAAATATACATACCTACACAGCTTTCCATGGTTTACCCCGGACGCTTCACATGCCTTGATTCAATCCACTGACAGCACGTCAACCCCTGTATACCACATCGCTCCAATTCACTCTATTCCTTGCCCTCCTTTCACCCTCCTGCATGTTCAGGCCCCGATCACACAAAATCCTTTTCACTCCATCTTTCCACCTCCAATTTGGTCTCCTTCTTCTCCTCGTTCCCTCCACCTCCGAAACATATATCCGCTTGGTCAATCTTTCCTCACTCATTCTCTCCATGTGCCCAAACCATTTCAAAACACCCTCTTCTGCTGTCTCAACCACGCTCTTTTTATTTCCACACATCTCTCTTACCCTTACGTTACTTATTCGATCAAACCACCTCACACCACACATTGTCCTCAAACATCTCATTTCCAGCACATCCATCCTCCTGCGCACAACTCTATCCATAGCCCACGCCTCGCAACTATAAAACATTGTTGGAACCACTATTCCTTCAAACATACCCATTTTTGCTTTCCGAGATAATGTTCTCGACTTCCACACATTTTTCAAGGCCCCCAAAATTTTCGCCCCCTCCACCACCCTATGATCCACTTCCGCTTCCATGGTTCCATCCGCTGACAGATCCACTCCCAGATATCTAAAACACTTCACTTCCTCCAGTTTTTCTCCATTCAAACACACCTCCCAATTGACTTGACCCTCACCCCTACTGTACCTAATAACCTTGCTCTTATTCACATTTACTCTTAACTTTCTTCTTCCACACACTTTACCAAACTCCGTCACCAGCTTCTGCAGTTTCTCACATGAATCCGCCACCAGCGCTGTATCATCAGCGAACAACAACTGACTCACTTCCCAAGCTCTCTCATCCCCAACAGACTTCATACTTGCCCCTCTTTCCAAGACTCTTGCATTTACCTCCCTAACAACCCCATCCATAAACAAATTAAACAACCATGGAGACATCACACACCCCTGCCGCAAACCTACATTCACTGAGAACCAATCACTTTCCTCTCTTCCTACACGTACACATGCCTTACATCCTCGATAAAAACTTTTCACTGCTTCTAACAACTTGCCTCCCACACCATATATTCTTAATACCTTCCACAGAGCATCTCTATCAACTCTATCATATGCCTTCTCCAGATCCATAAATGCTACATACAAATCCATTTGCTTTTCTAAGTATTTCTCACAAACATTCTTCAAAGCAAACACCTGATCCACACATCCTCTACCACTTCTGAAACCACACTGCTCTTCCCCAATCTGATGCTCTGTACCTACCTTCACCCTCTCAATCAATACCCTCCCATATAATTTACCAGGAATACTCAACAAACTTATACCTCTGTAATTTGAGCACTCACTCTTATCCCCTTTGCCTTTGTACAATGTCACTATGCACGCATTCCGCCAATCCTCAGGCACCTCACCATGAGTCATACATACATTAAATAACCTTACCAACCAGTCAACAATACAGTCACCCCCTTTTTTAATAAATTCCACTGCAATACCATCCAAACCTGCTGCCTTGCCGGCTTTCATCTTCCGCAAAGCTTTTACTACCTCTTCTCTGTTTACCAAATCATTTTCCCTAACCCTCTCACTTTGCACACCACCTCGACCCAAACACCCTATATCTGCCACTCTGTCATCAGACACATTCAACAAACCTTCAAAATACTCATTCCATCTCCTTCTCACATCACCACTACTTGTTATCACCTCCCCATTTTCGCTCTTCACTGAAGTTCCCATTTGCTCCCTTGTCTTACGCACCCTATTTACCTCCTTCCAGAACGTCCTTTTATTCTCCCTAAAATTTACTGATAGTCTCTCACCCCAACTCTCATTTGCCCTTTTTTTCACCTCTTGCACCTTTCTCTTGACCTCCTGTCTCTTTCTTTTATACTTCTCCCACTCAATTGCATTTTTTCCCTGCAAAAATCGTCCAAATTCCTCTCTCTTCTCTTTCAATAATACTCTTACTTCTTCATCCCACCACTCACTACCCTTTCTAAACAGCCCACCTCCCACTCTTCTCATGCCACAAGCATCTTTTGCGCAATCCATCACTGATTCCCTAAATACATCCCATTCCTCCCCCACTCCCCTTACTTCCATTTTTCTCACCTTTTTCCATTCTGTACACAGTCTCTCCTGATACTTCCTCACACAGGTCTCCTTCCCAAGCTCACTTACTCTCACCACCTTCTTCACCCCAACATTCACTCTTCTTTTCTGAAAACCCATACTAATCTTCACCTTAGCCTCCACAAGATAATGATCAGACATCCCTCCAGTTGCACCTCTCAGCACATTGACATCCAAAAGTCTCTCTTTCGCACGCCTGTCAATTAACACGTAATCCAATAACGCTCTCTGGCCATCTCTCCTACTTACATAAGTATACTTATGTATTTCTCGCTTTTTAAACCAGGTATTCCCAATCATCAGTCCTTTTTCAGCACATAAATCTAAAAGCTCCTCACCATTTCCATTAGAACACTGAACACCCCATGCACACCAATATATATATATATATATATATATATATATATATATATATATATATATATATATATATACATATATATATATATATATATATATATATATATATATATATATATATATATATATATATATATATATATATATATATACATATATATATATATATATATATATATATATATATATATATATATATATATATATATATATATATATATATATATATATATATATATATATATATATATATATATATATATGTATATTCTGAGTACAGAATGGAAAAACGTGAGAACAATGGAAGTAAGGGGAGTGGGGGAGGAATGGGATGTATTTAATGAATCAGTGATGGATTGCGCAAAAGATGCTTGTGGCATGAGAAGAGTGGGAGGAGGGTTCATAAGAAAGGGTAGTGAGTGGTGGGATGAAGAAGTAAGAGTATTAGTGAAAGAGAAGAGAGAGGCATTTGGACGATTTTTGCATCGAAAAAATGCAATTGAGTGGGAGATGTATAAAAGAAAGAGACAGGAGGTCAAGAGAAAGGTGCAAGAGGTGAAAAAAAGGGCAAATGAGAGTTGGGGTGAGAGAGTATCATTAAATTTTAGGGAGAATAAAAAGATGTTCTGGAAGGAGGTAAATAAAGTGCGTAAGACAAGGGAGCAAATGGGAACTTCAGTGAAGGGCGCAAATGGGGAAGTGATAACAAGTAGTGGTGATATGAGAAGGAGATGGAGTGAGTATTTTGAAGGTTTGTTGAATGTGTTTGATGATAGAGTGGCAGATATAGGGTGTTTTGGTCGAGGTGGTGTGCAAAGTGAGAGGATTAGGGAAAATGATTTGGTAAACTGAGAAGAGGTAGTGAAAGCTTTGCGGAAGATGAAAGCCGGTAAGCCAGCAGGTCTGGATGGTATTGCAGTGGAATTTATTAAAAAAGATGGGTACTGTATTGTTGACTGGTTGGTAAGGTTATTCAATGTATGTATGACTCATGGTGAGGTGCCTGAGGATCGGCGGAATGCGTGCATAGTGCCATTGTACAAAGGTAAAGGGGATAAGAGTGAGTGCTCAAATTACAGAGGTATAAGTTTGTTGAGTATTCCTGGTAAATTATATGGGAGGGTATTGATTGAGAGGGTGAAGGCATGTACAGAGCATCAGATTGGGGAAGAGCAGTGTGGTTTCATAAGTGGTAGAGGATGTGTGGATCAGGTGTTTGCTTTGAAGAATGTATGTGAGAAATACTTCGAAAAGCAAATGGATTTGTATGTAGCATTTATGGATCTGGAGAAGGCATATGATAGAGTTGATAAAGATGCTCTGTGGAAGGTATTAAGAATATATGGTGTGGGAGGAAAGTTGTTAGAAGTAGTGAAAAGTTTTTATCGAGGATGTAAAGCATGTGTACGTGTAGGAAGAGAGGAAAGTGATTGGTTCTCAGTAAATGTAGGTTTGCGGCAGGGGTGTGTGATGTCTCCATGGTTGTTTAATTTGTTTATGGATGGGGTTGTTAGGGAGGTAAATGCAAGAGTATTGGAAAAAGGGGCAAGTATGAAGTCTGTTGGGGATGAGAGAGCTTGGGAAGTGAGTCAGTTGTTGTTCGCTGATGATACAGCGCTGGTAGCTGATTCATGTGAGAAATTGCAGAAGCTGGTGACGGAATTTGGTAAAGTGTGTGGAAGAAGAAAGTTTAGTGTAAATGTGAATAAGAGCAAGGTTATTAGGTACAGTAGGGTTGAGGGTCAAGTCAATTGGGAGGTGAGTTTGAATGGAGAAAAACTGGAGAAAGTGAAGTTTTTTAGATATCTGGGAGTGGATCTGGCAGCGGATGGAACCATGGAAGCGGAAGTGGATCATTGGGTGGGGGAGGGGGCGAAAATTCTGGGGCCTTGAAGAATGTGTGGAAGTCGAGAACATTATCTCGGAAAGCAAAAATGGGTATATTTGAATTAATAGTGGTTCCAACAATGTTGTATGGTTGCGAGGCGTGGGCTATGGATAGAGTTGTGCGCAGGAGGATGGATGTGCTGAAAATGAGATCTTTGAGGACAATGTGTGGTGTGATGTGGTTTGATCGAGTGAGTAACGTAAGGTTAAGAGAGATGTGTGGAAATAAAAAGAGCGTGGTTGAGAGAGCAGAAGAGGGTGTTTTGAAGTGGTTTTGGGCACATGGAGAGAATGAGTGAGGAAAGATTGACCAAGAGGATATATGTGTCGGAGGTGGAGGGAACGAGGAGAATAGGGAGACCAAATTGGAGGTGGAAAGATGGAGTGAAAAAGATTTTGTGTGATCGGGGCCTGAACATGCAGGAGGGTGAAAGGAGGGCAAGGAATAGAGTGAATTGGAGCGATGTGGTATACCGGGGTTGACGTGCTGTCAGTGGATTGAATCAAGGCATGTGAAGCGTCTGGGGTAAACCATGGAAAGCTGTGTGGGTATGTATATTTGCGTGTGTGGACGTATATATATACATGTGTATGGGGGGGGTTTCGGCCATTTCTTTCGTCTGTTTCCTTGCGCTACCTCGCAAACGCGGGAGACAGCGCCAAAGTATACTAAAAAATAAAAAAAAAATCTATATATATGTACACATATTATTATTTTTTTTTTTTATTATACTTTGTCGCTGTCTCCCGCGTTTGTGAGGTAGCGCAAGGAAAGAGACGAAAGAAATGGCCCCCCCCCCCATACACATGTATATACATACGTCCACACACGCACATATACACACCTACACAGCTTTCCATGCTTTTCCCCAGACGCTTCACATGCCCTGATTCAATCCACTGACAGCACGTCAACCACGGTATACCACATCGCTCCAATTTACTGTATTCATTGCCCTCCTTTCACCCTCCTGCATGTTCAGGCCCCGATCACACAAAATCTTTTTCACTCCATCTTTCCACCTCCAATTTGGTCTCCGTCTTCTCGTACCCTCCACCTCCGACACATATATCCTCTTGGTCAATCTTTCCTCACTCATTCTCTCCATGTGCCCAAACCACTTCAAAACACCCTCTTCTGCTCTCTCAACCACGCTCTCTTTATTTCCACACATCTCTCTCACCCTTACGTTACTCACTCGATCAAACCACCTCACACCACATATTGTCCTCAAACATCTCATTTCCAGCACATCCATCCTCCTGCGCACAAATCTATCCATAGCCCACGCCTCGCAACCATACAACATTGTTGGAACCACTATTCCTTCAAACATACCCATTTTTGCTTTCCGAGATAATGTTCTCGACTTCCACACATTCTTCAAGGCCCCCAGAATTTTCGCCCCCTCTCCCACCCTATGATCCACTTCCGCTTCCATGGTTCCATCCGCTGCCAAATCCACTCCCAAATATCTAAAACAATTCACTTCCTCCAGTTTTTCTCCATTCAAACTCACCTCCCAATTGACTTGACCCTCTACCCTACTATACCTAATAACCTTGCTCTTTTTCACATTTACTCTTAACTTTCTTCTTCCACACACTTTACCAAACTCAGTCACCAGCTTCTGCAGTTTCTCACATGAATCAGCCACCAGCGCTGTATCATCAACTGACTCACTTCCCAAGCTCTCTCATCCCCAACAGACTTCATACTTGCCCCTCTTTCCAAAACTCTTGCATTTACCTCCCTAACAACTCAATCCATAAACAAATTAAACAACCATGGAGACATCACACACCCCTGCCGCAAACCTACATTCACTGAGAACCAATCACTTTCCTCTCTTCCTACACGTACACATGCCTTACATCCTCGATAAAAACTTTTCACTGCTTCTAACAACTTTCCTCCCACACCATATATTCTTAATACCTTCCACAGAGCATCTCTATCAACTCTATCATATGCTTCTCCAGATCCATAAATGCTACATACAAATCCATTTGCTTTTCTAAGTATTTCTCACATACATTCTTCAAAGCAAACACCTGATCCACACATCCTCTACCACTTCTGAAACCACACTGCTCTTCCCCAATCTGATGCTCTGTACATGCCTTCACCCTCTCAATCAATACCCTCCCATATAGTTTACCAGGAATACTCAACAAACTTATACCTCTGTAATTAGAGCACTCACTCTTATCCCCTTTGCCTTTGTACAATGGCACTATGCACGCATTCCTCCAATCCTCAGGCACCTCACCATGAGTCATACATACATTAAATAACCTTACCAACCAGTCAACAATGCAGTCACCCCCTTTTTTAATAAATTCCATTGCAATACCATCCAAACTTGCTGCCTTGCCGGCTGTCATCTTCCGCAAAGCTTTCACTACCTCTTCTCTGTTTACCAATCATTTTCCCTAACCCTCTCACTTTGCACACCACCTCGACCAAAACACCCTATATCTGCCACTCTATCATCAAACACATTCAACAAACCTTCAAAATACTCACTCCATCTCCTTCTCACATCACCACTACTTGTTATCACCTCCACATTTCCGCTCTTCACTGAAGTTCCCATTTGCTCCCTTGTCTTACGCACTTTATTTACCTCCTTCCAGAACATCTTTTTATTCTCCCTAAAATTTAATGATACTCTCTCACCCCAACTCTCATTTGCCCTTTTTTTCGCCTCTTGGACATATATATATATATATATATATATATATATATATATATATATATATATATATATATATATATATATATATATATATATATATATATATATATATATATATATATATATATATATATATATATATATATATATATAAATATATATATGTATATATATATATATATATATATATATATATATATATATATATATATATATATATATATATATATATATATATATATATATATATATATATATATATTTATCTTTATCTATTTTGCCTTCTCGCTGTCTCCCGCGTTAGAAGGGTAGCTCAAGGAAACAGACGAAAGAATGGCCCAAACCACCCACATGCACATGTATATATATTCATGTCCACACACGCAAATATGAATACCTATATGTCTCAACGTATACACATATATATACACTCACAGACATATACATATATACACATGTACATAATTTATACTGTCTACCTTTATTCACACCTATCACCACCTCGCCACACATGAAATAACAACCCCCTCCCTCCCCATGTGTGCGAGGCAGCGCTAGGAAAAGACAACATAGGCCCCATTCGTTCACACTCAGTCTCTAACGGTCATGTAATAATGCACCGAAACAATAGCTCACTTTCCAAATACAGGCCCCACAGAACTTCCATGGTTTACCCCAGACGCTTCACATGCCCTGGTTCAATTCATTGACTGCACGTCGACCCCAGTATACCACATCGTTCCAATTCACTCTATTCATTGCACGCCTTTCACCCTTCTGCATGTTCAGGCACCGATCATTGAAAATCTTTTTCACTTCATCTTTCCACCTCCAATTTGGTGTCCCACTTCTCCTCGTTCCCTCCACCTCTGACACATATATCCTCTTTGTCAATCTTTCCTCACTCATTCTCTCAATATGACCAAACCATTTCAAAACACCCTCTTCTGCTCTCTCAATCACACTCTTTTTATTACCACACATCTCTCTTGCCCTATTATTATTTACTCGATCAAACCGCCTCACACCACATATTGTCCTCAAACATCTCATTTCCGGCACATCCACCCTCCTGCGCACAACTCTATCCATAGATCACGCCTCGCAACCATAGAACATTGTTGGAACTACTTTTCCTTCAAACATACCCATTTTTGCTTTCCGAGATAATGTTCTCGACTTCCACACATTCTTCAAGGCTCCCAGAATTTCCCCCCCCTCCCCCACCTTATGATTCACTTCCGCTTCCACATTCAATCCGCTGCCAAATCCACTCCCAGATATCTAAAACACTTTACTTCCTCCAGTTTTTCTCCATTCAAACTTACCTCCAAATTGACTTGACCCTCAACTCTACTGTACCTAATAACCTTGCTCTTATTCACATTTACTCTGAACTTTCTTGTTTCACACACTTTACCAGACTCATTCACCAGCTTCTGCTGTTTCTCAGGTAAATCCGCCACCAGCGCTGTATCATCAGCGAACAACAACTGACTCTCTTCCCAAGCTCTCTCATCCACAAAAGACGGTATAATTACCCCTGTTTCCAAAACACTTGAATTCACCTCCCTAACAACCCCATCCATAAACAAATTAAACAACCATGGAGACATCAGACACCCCTGCCGCAAACCTACATTCACTGAGAACCAATCACCTTCCTCACTTCCTACAAGTACACATGCCTTACATCCTCGATAAAAACTTTTTACTGCTTCTAACGACTTGCCTCCCACACCATATATTCTCAACACCTTCCACAGAGTATCTTTATCAACTCTATCATATGCCTTCTCCAGATCCATAAATGCTACATACAAATCCATTTGCTTTTCTAAGAATTTCTCACATACATTCCTCCAAGCAAACATCTGTTCCGCACATCCTCTACCACTTCTGAAACCACACTGCTTTTCCCCAATCTGATGCTCTGTACATGCATTCACCCTCTCAATCAAAACCTTCCCATATAATTTCCCAGGAATACTCAACAAGCGTATACCTCTGTAATTTGAGCACTCAGCTTTGTCCCCTTTGCCTTATACAATGGCACTATGCACGCATTCCGCCAATCCTCTGGCACCTCACCGTGAATCATACATGCATTAGATAACCTTACCAACCAGTCAACAATACAGTCACCCCCATTTTTCATAAATTCCACTGCAATACCATCCCAACCCGCTGGCTTGCCGGCTTTCATTTTCCGCATGTCTTTTACTACCTCTTCTCTGTTTATCAAATCATTTTTCCTATTCCTCTAACTTTGCACACCACCTCGACCAAAACACCCTATATCTGCCACTTTATCATCAAACATATTCAAGAAACCCTCAAAATACTCACTCCACCTCCTTCTCACATCACAACTACTTGTTATCACCCCCCCATTAGCCCCCTTCACTGAAGTTCCCATTTGTTCTCTTGTCTTACGCACTTTATTTACATTCTTCCAAAACATCTTTTTATTCTCCCTAAAATTCAATGATACTCTCTCACCCCAACTCTCATTTGCCCTCTTTTTCACCTCTTGCACCTTTCTCATGACCAACTGCCTCTTTCTCATATACATCTCCCACTCATTTGCATTATTTTCTTGCAATAATCGTCCAAATGCCTCTCTCTTCTCTTTCACTAATAATCTTACTTCCTCATCCCTTTCTAATCTGCCCACCTCCAGCGCTTTTTATGCCACAAGAATCTTTTGCGCAAGCCATCACTGCTTCCCTGAATGCATCCCATTCCTTCCCCACTCCCCTTACCTCCTTTGTTCTCACCTTTTTCCATTCTGTACTCAGTCTCTCCCGGTACTTCCTCGCACAAGTCTCCTTCCCAAGCTCACTTACCCTCACCACTCTCTTCACCCCAACATTCTCTCTTCTTTTCTAAAAACCTCTACAAATCTTCAACTTTGCTTCCACAAGATAATGATCAGACATCCCTCCAGTTGCACCTCTCAGCACATTAACATCAAAAGGTCTCTCGATAAAAGCTTTTCACCGCTTCTAACAACTTGCCTCCCACACCATATATTCTTAATACCTTCCACAGAGCATCTCTATCAACTCTATCATATCCCTTCTCCAGATCCATAAATGCTACATACAAATCCATTTGCTTTTCTAAGTATTTCTCACATACAATCTTCAAAGCAAACACCTGATCAACACATCCTCTACCACTTCTGAAACCACACTGCTCTTCCCAAATCTGATGCTCTGTACATGCCTTCACTCTCTCAATCAATACCCTCCCATACAATTTACCAGGAATACTCAACAAACTTATACCTCTGTAATTTGAGCACTCACTCTTATCCCCTTTGCCCTTGTACAATGGCACTATGCACGCATTCCGCCTATCCTTAGGCACCTCACCATGAGTCATACATACATTAAATAACCTTACCAACCAGTCAACAATACAGTCACCCCCTTTTTTAATAAAAACCACTGCAATACCATCCAAACCTGCTGCCTTGCCGGCTTTCATCTTCCGCAAAGCTTTTACTACTTCTTCTCTGTTTACCAAATCATTTTCCCTAACCCTCTCACTTTGCACACCACCTCGACGAAAACACCCTATATCTGCCACTCTATCATCAAACACAGTCAACAAACCTTCAAAATACTCACTCCATCTCCTTTTCCCATCACCAATACTTGTTATTACCTCCCCATTTTCGCCCTTCACTGAAGTTCCCATTTGCTCCCTTGTCTTACGCACTTTATTTACCTCCTTCCAGAACATCTTTTTATTCTCCCTAAAATTTACTGATACTCTCTCGCCCCAACTCTCATTTGCCCTCTTTTTCACCTCTTGCACCTTTCTCTTGACTTCCTGTCTCTTTCTTTTATACATCTCCCACTCAATTTCATTTTTTCCCAGCAAAAATCGTCCAAATGCCTCTCTCTTCTCTTTCACTAATAATCTTACTTCTTCATCCCATCACTCACTACCCTTTCTAATCAACCCACCTCCCACTCTTCTCATGCCACAAGCATCTTTTGCGCAATCCATCACTGATTCCCTAAATACATCCCATTCCTCCCCCACTCCCCTTACTTCCATTGTTCTCACCTTTTTCCATTCTGTACTCAGTCTCTCCTGGTACTTCCTCACACAAGTCTCCTTCCCAAGCTCACTTACTCTCACCACCCTCTTCACCCCAACATTCACTCTTCTTTTCTGAAAACCCATACAAATCTTCACCTTTGCCTCCACAAGATAATGATCAGCCATCCCTCCAGTTCCACCTCTCAGCACATTAACATCCAAAAGTCTCTCTTTCGCGCGCCTGTCAATTAACACGTAATCCAATAACGCTCTCTGGCCATCTCTCCTACTTACATAAGTAAACTTATGTATATCTCGCTTTTTAAACCATGTATTCCCAATCAGCAGTCCTTTTTCAGCACATAAATCTACAAGCTCTTCACCATTTCCATTTACAACACTGAACACCCCAGGTATACCAATTATTCTCTCAACTGCCACATTACTCACCTTTGCATACAAATCACGCATCACTATAACCCGGTCTCGTGCATCAAAACCACTAACACACTCACTCAGCTGCTCCTAAAACACTTGCCTCTCATGATCTTTCTTCTCATGCCCAGGTGCATATGCACCAATAATCACCCATCTCTCTCCATCAACTTTCAGTTTTACCCATATTAATCGAGAATTTACTTTCTTACATTCTATCACATACTCCCACAACTCCTGTTTCAGGAGTACTGCTACTCCTTCCCTTGCTCTTGTCCTCTCACTAACCCCTGACTTTACTCCCAAGACATTCCCAAACCACTCTTCCCCTTTACCCTTGAGCTTCGTTTCACTCAGAGAGAAAACATCCAGGTTCCTTTCCTCAAACTTACTACCTATCTATCCTTTTTTTACATCTTGGTTACATCCATACACATTTAGACACCCCAGTCTGAGCCTTCGAGGAGGATGAGCACTCCCCGCGTGACTCCTTCTTCTGTTTCCCATTTTAGAAAGTTAAATAAACACAAGGAGTGGAGGATTTCTGGCGCCCCGCTCCCATCCCCTCTAGTCGCCTTCTACAACACGCGAGGAATGCGTGTAAAGTATTCTTTCACCCCTATCCCCAGGGATATATATATATATATATATATATATATATATATATATATATATATATATATATATATATATATATATATATATATATATATATATATATATATATATGCCTGAGGTGCCTGAGGATTGGCGGAATGCGTGCATAGTGCCATTGTACAAAGGCAAAGGGGATAAGAGTGAGTGCTGAAATTACAGAGGTATAAGTTTGTTGAGTATTCCTGGTAAATTATATGGGAGGGTATTGATTGAGAGGGTGAAGGTATGTACAAAGCATCAGATTGGGGAAGAGCAGTGTGGTTTCAGAAGTGGTAGAGGATGTGTGGATAAGGTGTTTGCTTTGAAGAAGATATGTGAGAAATACTTAGAAAAGCAAATGGATTTGTATGTAGCATTTATGGATCTGGAGAAGGCATATGGTAGAGATGATAGAGATGCTCTGTGGAAGGTATTTAGAATATATGGTGTGGGAGGCAAGTTGTTAGAAGCAGTGAAAAGTTTTTATCGAGGATGTAAGGCATGTGTACGTTTAGGAAGAGAGGAAAGTGATTGGTTCTCAGTGAATGTAGGTTTGCGGCAGGGGTGTGTGATGTCTCCATGGTTGTTTAATTTGTTTATGGATGGGGTTGTTAGGGAGGTGAATGCAAGAGTTTTAGAAAGAGGGGCAAGTATGCAGTCTGTTGTGAATGAGAGAGCTTGGGAAGTGAGTCAGTTGTTGTTCGCTGATGATACAGCGCTGGTGCTGATTTGGGTGAGAAACTGCAGAAGCTGGTGACTGAGTTTGGTAAAGAGTGTGAAAAAAGAAAGTTAAGAGTAAATGTGAATAAGAGCAAGGTAATTAGGTACAGTAGGGTTGAGGGTCAAGTCAATTGGGAGGTAAGTTTGAATGAAGAAAAACTGGAGGAAGTAAAGTGTTTTAGATATCTGGGAGTGGATCTGGCAGCGGATGGAACCATGGAAGCGGAAGTGAATCATAGGGTGGGGGAGGGGGCGAAAATCCTGAGAGCCTTGAAGAATGTGTGGAAGTCGAGAACATTATCTCGGAAAGCAAAAATGGGTATGTTTGAAGGAATAGTGGTTACAACAATGTTGTATGGTTGTGAGGCGTGGGCTATGGATAGAGTTGTGCGCAGGAGGATGGATGTGCTGGAAATGAGATGTTTGAGGACAATGTGTGGTGTGAGGTGGTTTGATCGAGTAAGTAATGTAAGGGTAAGAGAGATGTGTGGAAATAAAAAGAGCGTGGTTGAGACAGCAGAAGAGGGTGTTTTGAAATGGTTTGGGCACATGGAGAGAATGAGTGAGGAAAGATTGACTAAGAGGATATATATGTCGGAGGTGGAGGGGACGAGGAGAAGTGGGAGACCAAATTGTAGGTGGAAAGATGCAGACAGTGTGAATTGTGTGCATGGGTATATATATATATATGTCTCTGTGTGTGTATATATATGTGTACATTGAGATGTATAGGTATGTATATTTGCGTGTGTGGACGTGTATGTATATACATGTGTATGGGGGTGGGTTGGGCCATTTCTTTCGTCTGTTTCCTTGCGCTACCTCGCTAACGCGGGAGACAGCGACAAAGCAAAATAAGTAAAGAAATATATATGTATATTTATATATATATATATATATATATATATATATATATATATATATATATATATATATATATATATATATATATATATATATATATATATATATATATATATATATATATATATATATATATATATATATATATATATATATATATATATATATATATATATATATAAATATATATATATATATATATATATATATATATATATATATATATATATATATATATATACATATGTATATATATATATACATGTAATATACAAAGCTCCAACAGCCAGGATCGAACTCGGGACTCCTGTGGAAGAGGCGGTGATGCTAACCGCTAAGCTATGGTCCTGGATAATAGGAAAATAACTACTAGAATACTAAGTACTCGAATACCCTTCGTCTCACGTTGGTGAGTAACGAAGTCGATACCGGTCATATCCCAACAGGCGTACATAGCCAGCTGATAGCATTTTACCGAATCCAACCGTACAATGCTTAGGTATATGAATACGAACACGTAGGGCATAGAAACGCGCACCTTCATAGAACATACAAATCTCCAACACCCAGGATCGAACCCGGGACCGCTGTGCAAGAAAAAGGAGTTCTAACCGCTAAGCTATGGACCTGGGTAATACAAAATAAGTATTCGAATACTATGTACTCCTGGCTTTTATATATAAATTTATTTTTTCATTTATTGTACTTAGCAAGGTAGCGCATGGAAACAGACAAAATAATGGCCCAACCCACCCACATGTATATGCATACGCGTCCACACAATCACATATACATACTTGTACATCTCAACGTAAACATATATATACACAAACAGACATATACATATATACATATGTACATAAGTCATACTGTCTATCTTTATTCATTTCCGTCGTCACCCCGCCATGCATGAAATGACAACCCCTTCCCCCCGCATGCGCGCGAGGTAGCGCTAGGAGAAGACAAAAAAAGCCACATTAGTTCACACTCAGTCTCTAGCTGTCATATATAATGCACCGAAACCACAGCTCCCTTTCCGCATCCAAACCCCGAGAAAACTTTCCATGGTTTACCTCAGATGCTTCATATGCCCTGGTTCAATCCATTGACAGCACGTCGGCCCGTGCGTATAATACTACGTTACAATTCACTCAATTCCTTTCACGCCTTTCACCCTCCTGCATGTTCATACCCAGATTGCTTAAAATATTTTTCACTCCATCTTTCCACCTTCAATTTGGTCTCCCACTTCTCGTTCCCTCCACCTTTGATACATACATCGTTTTTGTCAATCTCTCCTCACTCATTCTCTCCATATGACCAAACCATTTCAAGATACGGTCTTCTGCTCTCTCAACCACACTCTTCTTATTACCACACGTCTCTCTTACCCTTTTATTACATACTCGATCAAACCACCTCACACCATATATTGTCCCCAAACATCTCATTTCCAGCACATCCATCCTCCTCAGCACAACTCTATCTATAGCCCACGCCTCGGAATCATATAACATTCTTGGAACAACAATTCCTTCAAACATATTCATT
>NC_092234.1:28253418-28310918 GCF_036320965.1 Panulirus ornatus | reverse complement strand
ACAGACACACACATATACACCCATGCACACAATTCACACTGTCTGCCTTTATTCATTCCCATCGCCACCTCGCAACACATGGAATACCATCCCCCTCCCCCCTCATATGTGCGAGGTAGCGCTAGGAAAAAACAACAAAGGCCCCATTCGTTCACATGCAATAATGCCCGAAACCACAGCTCCCTTTCCACATCCAGGCCCAACACTACTTTCCATGGTTTACCCCAGACGCTTCACATGCCCTGATTCAATCCAATAACAGCATGTCAACCCCGGTATACCACATCGCTCCAATTCACTCTATTCCTTGACCGCCATTCACACTCCTGCATGTTCAGGCCCCGATCACTCAAAATCTTTTTCATTCCATCTTTCCGCCTCCAATTTGGTCTCCCACTTCTCCTCGTTCCCTCCACCTCCAACACATATATCCTCTTGGTCAATCTTTCCTCACTCATTCTCTCCATGTGCCCAAACCATTTCAAAACACCCTCTTCTGCTCTCTCAACAACGCTCTTTTTATTTCAACACATCTCCCATAACCTTACATTACTTACTCGATCAAACCACCTCACACCACACATTGTCCTCAAACATCTCATTTCCAGCACATCCACCCTCCTGCGCACAACTCTATCCATAGCCCATGCCTCGCAACCATACAACATTGTTGGAACCACTATTCCTTCAAACATACCCATTTTTGCTTTCCGAGATAATGTTCTCGACTTCCACACATTCTTCAAGGCTCCCAGGATTTTTGCCCCCTTCCCTTACCCTATGATTCACCTCCGCTTCCATGGTACCATCCGCTGCCAGATCCACTCCCAGATATCTAAAACACTTTACTTCCTCCAGTTTTTCTCCAATCAAACTTACCTCCCAATAGACTTGACCCTCAACACGACTGTACCAAACAACCTTCGTCTTATTCACATTTACTCTTAACTTTCTTCTTTCACACACTTTACCAAATTCAGTCACCAGCTTCTGCAGTTTCTCACAAGAATCAGCCACCAGCGCTGTATCATCAGCGAACAAAAACTGACTCACTTCCCAAGCTCTCTCATTCACAACAGACTTCATACTTGCCCCTCTTTCCAAAACTCTTGCATTTACCTCACTAACAACCCAATCCATAAACAAATTAAACAACCATGGAGACATCACACACCCCTGCCGCAAACCTATATTAACTGAGAACCAATCACTTTCCTCTCTTCCTACACGTACACATGCCTTACATCCTCGATAAAAACTTTTCACTACTTCTAACAACTTGCCTCCCACACCATATATTCTAAATACATTCCACAGACCATCTCTATCAACTCTATCATATGCCTTCTCCAGATCCATTAAAGCTACATACAAATCCATTTGCTTTTCTAAGTATTTCTCACATACATTCTTCAAAGTAAACACCTGATCCACACATCGTCTACCACTTCTGAAACCACACTGCTCTTCCCCAATCTGATGCTCTGTACATGCCTTCACCCTCTCAATCAATACCCTCCCATATAATTTACCATATAAATATATATATATATATATGATTTGGTAAACAGAGAAGAGGTAGTAAAAGCTTTGCGGAAGATGAAAGACGGCAAGGCAGCAGGTTTGGATGGTATTGCAGTGGAATTTATTAAAAAAGGGGGTGACTGTATTGTTGACTGGTTGGTAAGGTTATTTAATGTATGTATGACTCATGGTGAGGTGCCTGAGGATTGGCGGAATGCGTGCATAGTGCCATTGTACAAAGGCAAAGGGGATAAGAGTGAGTGCTCAAATTACAGAGGTATAAGTTTCTTGAGTATTCCTGGTAAATTATATGGGAGGGTATTGATTGAGAGGTTGAAGGCATGTACAGAGCATCAGAATGGGGAAGAGCAGTGTGGTTTCAGAAGTGGTAGAGGATGTGTGGATCAGGTGTTTGCTTTGAAGAATGTATGTGAGAAATACTTCGAAAAGCAAATGGATTTGTATGTAGCATTTATGGATCTGGAGAAGGCATATGATAGAGTTGATAGAGATGCTCTGTGGAAGGTATTAAGAATATATGGTGTGGGAGGAAAGTTGTTAGAAGCAGTGAAAAGTTTTTGGGGAAAAGCAGTGTGGTTTCAGAAGTGGTAGAGGATGTGTGGATCAGGTGTTTGCTTTGAAGAATGTATGTGAGAAATACTTCGAAAAGCAAATGGATTTGTATGTAGCATTCATGGATCTGGAGAAGGCATATGATAGAGTTGATAGAGATGCTCTGTGGAAGGTATTAAGAATATATGGTGTGGGAGGAAAGTTGTTAGAAGCAGTGAAAAGTTTTTATCGAGGATGTACGGCATGTGTACGTGTAGGAAGAGAGGAAAGTGATTGGTTCTCAGTGAATGTAGGTTTGCGGCAGGGGTGTGTGATGTCTCCATGGTTGTTTAATTTGTTTATGGATGGGGTTGTTAGGGAGGTAAATGCAAGAGTTTTGGAAAGAGGGGCAAGTATGAAGTCTGTTGGGGATGAGAGAGCTTGGGAAGTGAGTCAGTTGTTGTTCGCTGATGATACAGCGCTAGTGGCTGATTCATGTGAGAAACTGCAGAAGCTGGTGACTGAGTTTGGTAAAGTGTGTGGAAGAAGAAAGTTAAGAGTAAATGTGAATAAGAGCAAGGTTATTAGGTACAGTAGGGTTGAGGGTGAAGTCAATTGGGAGGTGAGTTTGAATGGAGAAAAACTGGAGGAAGTGAAGTGTTTTAGATATCTGGGAGTGGATCTGGCAGCGGATGGAACCATGGAAGCGGAAGTGGATCACAGGGTGGGGGAGGGGGCGAAAATTCTGGGAGCCTTGAAGAATGTGTGGAAGTCGAGAACATTATCTCGGAAAGCAAAAATGGGTATGTTTGAAGGAATAGTGGTTCCAACAATGTTGTATGGTTGCGAGGCGTGGGCTATGGATAGAGTTGTGCGCAGGAGGATGGACGTGCTGGAAATGAGATGTTTGAGGACAATGTGTGGTGTGAGGTGGTTTGATCGAGTGAGTAACGTAAGGGTAAGAGAGATGTGTGGAAATAAAAAGAGCGTGGTTGAGAGAGCAGAAGAGGGTGTTTTGAAGTGGTTTGGGCACATGGAGAGGATGAGTGAGGAAAGATTGACCAAGAGGATGTATGTGTCGGAGGTGGAGGGAGCAAGGAGAAGAGGGAGACTAAATTGGAGGTGGAAAGATGGAGTGAAAAAGATTTTGTGTGATCGGTGCCTGAACATGCAGGAGGGTGAAAGGAGGGCAAGGAATAGAGTGAATTGGAGCGATGTGGTATACCGGGGTTGACGTGCTGTCAGTGGATTGAATCAAGGCATGTGAAGCGTCTGGGGTACACCGTGGAAAGCTGTGTAGGTATGCATATTTGCGTGTGTGGACGTGTGTATATGCATGTGTTTGGGGGGGGGGGTTGGGCCATATCTTTCGTCTGTTTCCTTGCGCTACCTCGCAGACGCGGGAGACAGCGACAAAGTATAAAAAAATATATATATATATATATATATATATATATATATATATATATATATATATATATATATATTTATATATATATATATATACATATACATTTTTTTTTTTTTGCTTTGTCGCTGTCTCCCGCGTTTACGAGGTAGCGCAAGGAAACAGACGAAAGAAATGGCCCAATCCACCCCCATACACATGTATATACATACGTCCACACAGGCAAATATACATAACTACACAGCTTTCCATGGTTTACGAAAGACGCTTCACATGCCCTGATTCAATCCATTGACAGCACGTCAACCCCGGTATACCACATCGACCCTATTCACTCTATTCCTTGCCCTCCTTTCCCCCTACTGCATGTTCAGGCCCCGATCACACAAAATCTTTTTCACTCCATCTTTCCACCTCCAATTTGGTCTCCCACTTCTGATCGCTCCCTCCACCTGCGACACATATATCCTCTTGGTCAATCTTTCCTCACTCATTCTCTCCATGTGGCCAAACCATTTCAAAACACCCTCTTCTGCTCTCTCAACCACGCTCTTTTTATTTCCACACATTTCTCTTACCCTTACGTTACTTACTCGATCAAACCACCTCACACCAAACATTGTCCTCAAAAATCTCATTTCTAGCATATCCATCCTCCTGCGCACAACTCTATCCATAGCCCACGCCTCGCAAACGCACAATATTATTGGAACCACCATTCCTTCAAACATACCCATTTTTGCTTTCCGAGATAATGTTCTCGACTTCCACACATTCTTTAAGGTTCCCATAATTTTCGCCCCCTCCCCCACCCTATGATCCACTTCCGCTTCCATGGTTCCATCCGCTGACAGATCCACTCCCAGATATCTAAAACACTTTACTTCCTCCAGTTTTTCTCCATTCAAACTTACCTCCCAATTCACATGACCCTCAAACCTACTGTACCTAATAACCTTGCTCTTATTCACATTTACTCTTAACTTTCTTCTTTCACACACCTTACCAAACTCAGTCATCAGCTTCTGCAGTTTCTCACATGAATCAGCCACCAGCGATGCATCATCAGCGAACAACAACTGACTCACTTCCCAAGCTCTACCATCCCCAACAGACTTCACACTTGCCCCTCTTTCCAAAACTCTTGCATTCACCTCCCTAACAACCCCATCCATAAACAAATTAAACAACCATGGAGACATCACACACTCCTGCCGCAAACCCACATTCATCGAGAACCAATCACTTTCCTCTCTTCCCACACGCACACATGCCTCAGATCCTCGACAAAAACTTTTCACTGCTTCTGACAACTCGCCTCCCACACCATATATTCCCAATACCTTCCACAGAGCATCTCTATCAACTCTATCATATGCCTTCTCCAGATCCATAAATGCTACATATAAATCAATTTGCTTTTCTAAGTAGTTCTCACATACATTCTTCAAAGCAAACACCTGATCCACACATCCTCTACCACTTCTGAAACCACACTGCTCTTCCCCAATCTGATGCTCTGTGCATGCCTTCACCCTCTCAATCAATACCCTCCCATATAATTTACCAGGAACACTCAACAAATTTATATCTCCGTAATTTGAGCAATCACTCCTATCACCTCTGCCTCTGTACAATGGCACTAAGCCCGCATTCCGCCAATCCTCAGGCACCTCACCATGAGTCATACAAACATTAAATAACCTTACCAACCAGTCAATAATAGAGTCACCCCCTTTTTTAATAAATTCCACTGCAATACCAACCAAACCTACTGTCTTGCCGGCTTTCATCTTCCACAAAGCTTTTACTACCTCTTCTCTGTTTGCCGAATCATTTTCCCCAACCCTCTGACTTTGCACACCACCTCGACCAAAACACCCTATATCTGCCACTCTATCATCAAACACATTCAACAAACCTTCAAAATACTCACTCTATCTCCTTCTCACATCACCACTACTTGTTAGCACCTCCCCATTTGCGCCCTTTACTGAAGATCCCATTTGCTCCCTTGTCTTACGCACTTTATTTACCTCCTTCCAGAACATCTTTTTATTCTCCCTAAAATTTAATGATACTCTCTCACCCCAACTCTCATTTGCCCTCTTTTTCACCTGATGCACCTTTCTCTTGACCTCCTGTCTCTTTCCTATATACATCTCCCACTCAATTGCATTTTTCCCTGCAAAAATCGTCCAAATGCCTCTCTCTTCTCTTTCACTAATAATCTTACTTCTTCATCCCACCACTCACTACCCTTTCTAATTAACCCACCTCCAACTCTTCTCATGCCACAAGCATCTTTTGCGCAAGCCATCACTAATTACCTAAATATATCCCATTCCTTCCCCACTCCCCTTACTTCCATTGTTCTCACCTTTTTCCATTCTGTACTCAGTCTCTCCTGGTATATATATATCCATTTGCTACATACAAATCATTTGCTCTTGTCCTCTCACTAACCCCTGACTTTACTCCCAAAACATTCACAAACAACTCTTCCCTTTTACACTTTAGCTTCGTTTCACTAAGAGCCAAAACATCCAGGTTTCTTTCCTCAAACATAGTACCTATCTCTCCTTTTTTCTAATCTTGGTTACATCCACGCATATTCTGACACCCCAATTTGAGCCTTCGAGGAGGACAAACACTTCCCGGGTGACTTCTTCTGTTTCCCCTTTTAGAAAGATAAAATACAAGGGTGAGAGGGTTTTCAGCACACCCGATCCCGTCCCATTTAGCTGCCTTCTACGACACGCAAGGAATGCGCGGGAAATATTCCTTCTCCCCTATCCCCAGGGATATATATATATATATATATATATATATATATATATATATATATATATATATATATATATAATAATTTATTTACTTATTTTGCTTGGTCGCTGTCTCCCGCGTTAGCAAGGTAGCGCAAAAAGACAAACGAAAGGATTGCCAAATCCACCCTCGTACACATGCATATACATACACGTCAACAGACGCAAATATATATACCTATACATCTCCATATACACGTATATATACACACACAGACATATACATATATACACATGTACATAATTCATACTGTATGCCTTTATTTATTCCCATCGCCACCCCGCCACAAATGGAATAACAACCCCCTCCCCCCTCATGTGTGCGAGGTAGCGCTAGGAAAAGACAACACAGGCCCCATTCGTTCACACTCAGTCTTTAGCTGTCATGTAATAATGAACCGAAACCACAGCTGCCGTTCCACATCTAGGTCAAACAAAACATTCCATGGTTTACCCGAGACGATTCACATACACTGGTTCAATCTATTGACAGCACGTCGACCCCGGTATACCATATCGTTCCAATTCACTCTATTACTTGCCCGACTTTGACCCTCCTGCATGTTCAGGCCCCGATCACTCAAAATCTTTTTCACTCCATCTTCCCACCTACAATTTGGTCTCCCACTTTTCGTCGTTCGCTCCACCTCTGACACATATATCCTCTTGGTCAATCTTTCCTCACTCATTCTCTCCATGTGTCCAAACCATTTCAAAACACCCTCTTCTGCTCTCTCAACCACGCTCTTTTTATTTCCACACATCTCTCTTACCCTTACACTATTTACTCGATCAAACCACCTCGCACCACATATTGTCCTCAAACATCTCATTTGCACATCCTCCCTCCTGTGCACAACTTACTCCATAGCCCACGCCTCGCAACCATACAACATTGTTGGAACCACTATTCCTTCAAACATACCCATTTTTGCTTTCAGAGATAGTGTTCTCGACTTCCAAACATTCTTCAAGGCTCCCAGAATTTTCGCCCGCTGACCCACTCTATGATTCACTTCCGCTTCCATGCTTCCATCCGCTGCCAGATCCACTCCCAGATATCTAAAACACTTTATTTCCTCCAATTTCTCTCCATTCAAACGTACCTCCCAAATGACTTGACCTTCAACCCTACTGTACTTAATAACCTTGCTCTTATTCACATTTACTCTTAACTTTCTTCTTTCACACACTTTACCAAACTCAGTCACCAGTTTCTGCAGTTTCCCACATGAATCAGCCACCAGCGCTGTATCATTAGCGAACAACAACTGACTCACTTCCTAAGCTCTCTCATCCCCAACAGACTCCATACTTACCCTCTTTCCAAAACTCTTCCATTCACCTCTCTAACAAACCCATCCAAAAACAAATTAAACAACCATGGAGACATCACACACCCCTGCCGCAAACATACATTCACTGAGAACCAATCACTTTCCTCTATTCCTCTATATTCCTATTTTCCTCTCTCTCTCTCTCTCTCTCTCTCTCTCTCTCTCTCTCTCTCTATATATATATATATATATATATATGTATATATATATGTAAATATATATACATATATATATATATATATATATACATATATATATATATATATATATATATATATATATATACATATATATATATATATATATATATATATATATATATATATATATATATATATATATATATATATATATATATATATATATATATATATATATATATATATATATATATATATATATATATATATATATATATATATATATATATATATATATATATATATATATATATATATATATATATATATATATATATATATATATATAATATATATATATATATATATATATATATATATATATATATATATATATATATATATATATATATATATATATATATATATATATATATATATATATATATATATAAATATGTATATATATATATATATATATATATAAATATATATATATATATATATATATATATATATATATATATATATATATATATATATATATATATATATATATATATATATATATACATATTTTTGTTTTTCTTTTTTCTTTTGCTTTGTCGCTGTCTCCCGCGTTTGCGAGGTAGCGCAAGGAAACAGACGAAAGAAATGGCCCAACCCACCCCCATACACATGTATATACATACACGTCCACACACGCAAAAATACATACCTATATATCTCAATATACACATATATACACACACAGACACATACATATATACCCTCCACACAATTCACACTGTCTGCCTTTATTCATTTCCATCGCCACCTCGCCACACATGGAATACCATCCCTCTCCCATCTCATGTGTGCGAGGTAGCGCTTGGAAAAGATAACAGAGGCCCCATTCGTTCAGGCTCAGTCTCTAGCTGTCATGCAATAATGCCCGAAACCAGAGCTCCCTTTCCATATCCAGGCCCCACACTACTTTCCATGGTTTACCACAGACGCTTCACATGCCCTGATTCAATCCACTGACAGCACGTCAACCCCGGTATACCACATCGATCCAATTCACTCTATTCCTTGCCCGCCTTTCATCCTCCTGCATGTTCACGCCCCGATCACTCAAAATCTTTTTCACTCCATCTTTCCAACTCCAATTTGGTCTCCCACTTGTCCTCGTTCCCACCGCCTCCGACACACACACATATATATATATATATATATATATATATATATATATATATATATATATATATATATATATATATATATATATATATATATATATATATATATATATATATATATATATATATATATATATATATATATATATATATATATATATATATATATATATATATATATATATATATATATATATATATATATATATATATATATATATATATATATATATATATATATATATATATATATATATATATATATATATATATATATATATATATATATATATATATATATATATATATATGTATATATATATATATATATATATATATATATATATATATATATATATATATATATGTATATATATATAAAGTGTGTGAAAGAAGAAAGTTAAGAGTAAATGTGAATAAGAGCAAGGTTATTAGGTACAGTAGGGTTGAGGGTCAAGTCAACTGGGAGGTAAGTTTGAATGGAGAAAAACTGGAGGAAGTAAAGTGTTTTAGATATCTGGGAGTGGATCTGGCAGCGGATTGAACCATGGAAGCGGAGATGGATCATAGGGTGGGGGATGGGGGCGAAAATTCTGGGAGCCTTGAGGAATGTGTGGTAATCGAGAACATTATCTCGGAAAGCAAAAATGGGTATGTTTGAAGGAATAGTGGTTCCAACAATGTTGTATGGTTGCGAGGCGTGGGCTATGGATAGAGTTGTGCGCAGGATGGATGTGCTGGAAATGAGATCTTTGAGGACAATGAGTGGTGTGAGGTGGTTTGATCGAGTAAGTAACGTAAGTGTAAGAGAGATGTGTGGAAATAAAAAGATCGTGGTTGAAAGCGCAGAAGAGGGTGTTTTGAAATGGTTTGGGCACATGGAGAGAATGAGTGAGGAAAGATTGACCAAGAGGATATATGTGTCGGAGGTGGAAGGAACGAGGAGAAGTGGGAGACCAAAGTGGAGGTGGAAAGATGGAGTGAAAAAGATTTTGTGTGATCGGAGCCTGAACATGCAGGAGGGTGAAAGGAGGGCAAGGAATAGAGTGAATTGGATCGATGTGGTATACCGGGGTTGACGTGCTGTCAGTGGATTGAATCAGGGCATGTGAAACGTCTGGGGTAAACCATGGAAAGCTGTGTTGGTATCTATATTTGCGTGTGTGGACGTATGTATATACATGTGTATGGGGATGGGTTGGGCCATTTCTTTCGTCTGTTTCCTTGCGCTACCTCGCAAACGCCGGAGACAGCAACAAAGCAAAAGAAAAAGAAAAAGAAAAAAAAAAAAAAAAAATATATATATATATATATATATATATATATATATATATATATATATATATATATATATATATATATATATATATATATATATATATATATATATATATATATATATATATATCACTCTTGAAGTATATATATATATATATATATATATATATATATATATATATATATATATATATATATATATATTTATATATATATATCACTCTTGAAGTAGAACCTTCAGACACAATTGAAAATGTGAAGGAAAATAGTGAAATTGGAAAAAAATGTAGCTTAGACATTGAAGCTTATTGATACAGTGGTTAAATTGATGAGAACTGCTATTGTCGTTTGTGTAAATAAATTATGCATTTGCTTTTTTCCATAGCCAGAGGTTGAACCATTAAGTGATATTCATTTTTTTCATTCATTTCAAGCTAGAAGTTTCAGTTTTCTAAACTGTTTCTTACATTTTTCATATGTATATGTATGTATGTGTGTGTGTGTGTATATGTGCGTATGTATGTGTATGTGTGTGTATGTGTATATGTGTATATATATGTATATTATCCCTGGGGATAGGGGTGAAAGAATACTTCCCAGTATTCCTCGCGTGTCGTAGAAAGCGACTAGAGGGGACGGGAGCGGGGGGCCAGAAATCCTCCCCTCTTTGTATTAACTTTCTAAAATGGGAAACAGAAGAAGGAGTCACGCGGGGAGTGCTCATCCTCCTCGAAGGCTCAGAGTGGGGTGCCTAAATGTGTGTGGATGTAACCAAGATGTGAAAAAAGGAGAGATAGGTAGTATGGTTGAGGAAAGGAACCTGGATGTTTTGGCTCTGAGTGAAACGAAGCTCAAGGGTAAAGGGGAAGAGTGGTATGGGAATGTCTGGGGAGTAAAGTCAGGGGTTAGTGAGAGGACAAGAGCAAGAGAAGGAGTAGCAATACTCCTGAAACAGGAGTTGTGGGAGTATGTGATAGAGTGTAAGAAAGTATATTCTCGATTAATATGGGTAAAACTGAAAGTTGATGGAGAGAGGTGGGTGATTATTGGTGCATATGCACCTGGGCATGAGAAGAAAGATCAAGAGAGGCAAGTGTTTTGGGAGCAGCTGAATGAGTGTGTTAGTGGTTTTGATGCACGAGACCGGGTTATAGTGATGGGTGATTTGAATGCAAAGGTGAATAATATGGCAGTTGAGGGAACAATTGGTATACATGGGGTGTTCAGTGTTGTAAATGGAAATGGTGAAGAGCTTGTAGATTTATGTGCTGAAAAAGGACTGATGATTGGGAATACCTGGTTTAAAAAGCGAGATATACATAAGTATACTTATGTAAGTAGGAGAGATGGCCAGAGAACGTTATTGGATTACGTGTTAATTGACAGGCGTGCGAAAGAGAGACTTTTGGATGTTAATGTGCTGAGAGGTGCAACTGGAGGGATGTCTGATCATTATCTTGTGGAGGCTAAGGTGAAGATTTGTATGGGTTTTCAGAAAAGAAGAGTGAATGTTGGGGTGAAGAGGGTGGTGAGAGTAAGTGAGCTTGAGAAGGAGACCTGTGTGAGGAAGTACCAGGAGAGACTGAGTACAGAATGGAAAAAGGTGAGAACAATGGAAGCAAGGGGAGTGGGGGAGGAATGGGATGTATTTAGGGAATCAGTGATGGATTGCGCAAAAGATGCTTGTGGCATGAGAAGAGTGGGAGGTGGGTTGATTAGAAAGGGTAGTGAGTGGTGGGATGAAGAAGTAAGAGTATTAGTGAAAGAGAAGACAGAGGCATTTGGACGATTTTTGCAGGGAAAAAATGCAATTGAGTGGGAGATGTATAAAAGAAAGAGACAGGAGGTCAAGAGAAAGGTGCAAGAGGTGAAAAAAAGGGCAAATGAGAGTTGGGGAGAGAGAGTATCATTAAATTTTAGGGAGAATAAAAAGATTTTCTGGAAGGAGGTAAATAAAGTGCGTAAGACAAGGGAGCAAATGGGAACTTCAATGAAGGACGCAAATGGGGAGGTGATAACAAGTAGTGGTGATGTGAGAAGGAGATGGAGTGAGTATTTTGAAGGTTTGTTGAATGTGTTTGATGATAGAGTGGCAGATATAGGGTGTTTTGGTCGAGGTGGTGTGCAAAGTGAGAGGGTTAGGGAAAATGATTTGGTAAACAGAGAAGGGGTAGTGAAAGCTTTGCGGAAGATGAAAGCCGGCAAGGCAGCAGGTTTGGATGGTATTGCAGTGGAATTTATTAAAAAAGGGGGTGACTGTATTGTCGACTGGTTGGTAAGGTTATTTAATGTATGTATGACTCATGGTGAGGTGCCTGAGGATTGGCGGAATGCGTGCATAGTGCCATTGTACAAAGGCAAAGGGGATAAGAGTGATTGCTCAAATTACAGAGGTATAAGTTTGTTGAGTATTCCTGGTAAATTATATGGGAGGGTATTGATTGAGAGGGTGAAGGCATGTACAGAGCATCAGATTGGGGAAGAGCAGTGTGGTTTCAGAAGTGGTAGAGGATGTGTGGATCAGGTGTTTGCTTTGAAGAATGTATGTGAGAAATACTTAGAAAAGCAAATGGATTTGTATGTAGCATTTATGGATCTGGAGAAGGCATATGATAGAAGTTGATAGAGATGCTCTGTGGAAGGTATTAAGAATATATGGTGTGGGAGGAAAGTTGTTAGAAGCAGTGAAAAGTTTTTATCGAGGATGTAAGGCATGTGTACGTGTAGGAAGAGAGGAAAGTGATTGGTTCTCAGTGAATATAGGTTTGCGGCAGGGGTGTGTGATGTCTCCATGGTTGTTCAATTTGTTTATGGATTGGGTTGTTAGTGAGGTAAATGCAAGAGTTTTGGAAAGAGGGGCAAGTATGAAGTCTGTTGGGGATGAGAGAGCTTGGGAAGTGAGTCAGTTGTTGTTCGCTGATGATACAGCGCTGGTGGCTGATTCATGTGAGAAACTGCAGAAGCTGGTGACTGAGTTTGGTAAAGTGTGTGGAAGAAGAAAGTTAAGAGTAAATGTGAATAAAAGCAAGGTTATTAGGTACAGTAGTGTTGAGGGTCAAGTCAATTGGGAGGTGAGTTTGAATGGAGAAAAACTGGAGGAAGTGAAGTGTTTCAGATATCTGGGAGTGGATCTGGCAGCGGATGGAACCATGGAAGCGGAAGTGGATCATAGGGTGGGGGAGGGGGCGAAAATTCTGGGGGCCTTGAAGAATGTGTGGAAGTCGAGAACATTATCTCGGAAAGCAAAAATGTGTATGTTTGAAGGAATTGTGGCTCCAACAATGTTGTATGGTTGCGAGGCGTGGGCTATGGATAGAGTTGTGCGCAGGAGGATGGATGTGCTGGAAATGAGATGTTTGAGGACAATGTGTGGTGTGAGGTGGTTTTATCGAGTGAGTAACGTAAGGGTAAGAGAGATGTGTGGAAATAAAAAGAGCGTGGTTGAGAGAGCAGAAGAGGGTGTTTTGAAGTGGTTTGGGCACATGGAGAGGATGAGTGAGGAAAGATTGACCAAGAGGATATATGTGTCGGAGGTGGAGGGAGTAAGGAGAAGAGGGAGACCAAATTGGAGGTGGAAAGATGGAGTGAAAAAGATTTAGTGTGATCGGGGCCTGAACATGCAGGAGGGTGAAAGGAGGGTAAGGAATAGAGTAAATTGGAGCGATGTGGTATACCGGGGTTGACGTGCTGTCAGTGGATTGAATCAAGGCATGTGAAGCGTCTGGGGTAAACCATGGAAAGCTGTGTAGGTATGTATATTTGCGTGTGTGGACGTATGTATATACATGTGTATGGGGGGGAGATTGTGCCATTTCTTTCGTCTGTTTCCTTGCGCTACCTCGTAAACGCGGGAGACAGCGACAAAGTATGAAAAAAAAAAAAATATATATATATATATATATATATATATATATATATATATATATATATATATATATATATATATATATATATATGTATATATATATATATATATATATATATATATTTGTTTCCCATTTTAGGAAGTTTAGGTGAGGTGAAGGGAAGAGGTTTGGAAAGAGGGGCAAGTATGAAGTCTGTTGTCGATGAGAGAGCTTGGGAAGTGAGTCAGATGTTGTTCGCTGATGATACAGCGCTGGTGGCTGATTTATGTGAGAAACTGCAGAAGCTGGTGACTGAGTTTGGAAAAGTGTGTGAGAGAAGAAAGTTAAGAGTAATTGTGAATAAGAGCAAGGTTAATAGGTACAGTAGGGTTGAGGGTCAAGTCAACTGGGAGGTAAGTTTGAATGGAGAAAAACTGGAGGAAATAAAGTGTTTTAGACATCTGGGAGTGGATCTGGCAGCAGATGGAACCATGGAAGCGGAAGTGGATCATAGGGTGGGAGAGGGGGCGAAAAGCCTGGGAGCCTTGAAGAATGTGTGGAAGTCGAGAGCATTATCTCGGAAAGCAAAAATGTGTATGTTTGAAGGAATAGTGGTTCCAACAATGTTGTATGGTTGCGAGGCGTGGGCTATGGATAGAGTTGTGCGCAGGAGGGTGGATGTGCTGGAAATGAGATGTTTGAGGACAATGTGTGGTGTGAGGTGGTTTGATCGAGTAAGTAACGTAAGGGTAAGAGAGATGTGTGGAAATAAAAAGAGCGTGGTTGAGAGAGCAGAAGAGGGTGTTTTGAAGTGGTTTTGGCACATGGAGAGTATGAGTGAGGAAAGATTGACCAAGAGGATATATGTGTCGGAGGTGGAGGGAACAAGGAGAAGAGGGAGGCCAAATTGGAGGTGGAAAGATGGAGTGAAAAAGATTTTGTGTGATCGGGGCCTAAACATGCAGGAGGGTGAGAGGAGAGCAAGGAATAGAGTGAATTGGAGCGATGTGGTATACCGGGGTTGACGTGCTGTCAGTGGATTGAAGCAGGGCATGTGAAGCGTCTGGGGTAAACCATGGAAAGCTGTGTAGGTATGTATATTTGCGTGTGTGGACGTATGTATATACATGTGTATGGGGTGGGGGGTTGGGCCTTTTCTTTCGTGTTTCCTTGCGCTACCTCGCAAATGCGGGAGACAGCGACAAAGTATAATAAATGAAAAATAAATATATATATATATATATATCATATTTTTTTATTTTGCTTTATCGCTGTCTCCCGCGCCTGCGAGGTAGCGCAAGGAAACAGACGAAAGAAATGGCCCAACCTAACCTCACACCCATGCACACACACACGTCCACACACGCAAACATACATACCCACACATCCCGTTGTACACACATATATACACACACAGTCACAGACATATCTACACATGCACACAATTCACACTCTCTGCCCCTACTCACCCTTAATCGCAACCCCCCACACACGGATAAACATTCGCTCACACTCAGTCTCCAGCTGTCATGCAATAATACCCGAAACGACAGCTCCCTTTTCACATCCAGGCCCATCAGAACTTTCCATGTTTTCCCCCAGACGCTTTAGATGCCCTGATTCAATCCATTGACAGTACGTCGACCCCGGTATACCAAATCGTTCCAATTCACTCTATTCCTTCCCCGCCTTTCACCCTCCTGCATGTTCAGTCCCCGATCAGTCAAAATTTTTTTCACTCCATTTTTCCACCTCCAATTTGGTCTCCCACTTCTCCTCGTTCCCTCCTGCTCCGACACATATATCCTCTTGGTCAATCTTTCCTCACTCATTCTCTCCATGTGCCCAAACCATTTCAAAACACCCTCTCTGCTCTCTCTACCACGCTCTTTTTATTTCCACACATCTCTCTTACCCTTACATTACTTACTCGATCAAACCATCTCACACCACATATTGTCCTCAAAGATCTCATTTCTAGCAAATCCACCCTCCTGCGCACAACTCTATCTCTTGCCCACGCTTCGCAACCATACAACATTGTTGGAACATCTATTCTTTCAAACATACCCATTTTTGCTTTCGGAGATAATTTTCTCGATTTCTACACATTCTTGAAGGCTCCCAGGATTTTCACCCCCCTCCCCCATCCTATGATTTACTTCCGCTTCCATGGTTGCATCCGCTGCCAGATCCACTCCCAGATATCTAAAACACTTCACTTCCTCCAGTTTTTCTCCATCCAAACTTACTTCCCAATTGACTTGACCCTCAACCCTACTGTACCTAATAACCTTGCTCTTATTTACATTTAATCTTAACTTTCTTTTTTCACACACTTTACCAAACTCAGTCACCAGGTTCTGCAGTTTCTCACATGAATCAGCCACCAGCGATGTATCATCAGCGAACAACAACTGACTCACTTCCCATGCTCTCTCATCCACAACAGACTGCATACTTGCCCCTCTTTCCAAAACTCTTGAATTCACCTCCCTAACAACACCATCCATAAACAAATTACACAACCATGGAGCCATCACACACCCCTGCCGCAAACATACATTCACTGAGAACCAATCACTTTCCTCTATTCCTACACGTACACATGTCTCACATCCTCGATAAAAACTTTTCACTGCTTCTAACAAGTTGCCTCCCACACCATATATTCTTAGTACCTTCCACAGAGCATCTCTATCAACTCTAATAACCCTTCTCCAGATCCATAAATACTATATAGAAATCCATTTGCTTTTCTAAGTATTTCTCACATACATTCTTCAAAGCAAACACCTGAACCACACATCGTCTACCACTTCTGAAACCACACTGCTCTTCCCCAATCTGATGCTCTGTACATGCCTTCACCCTCTCAATCTATACCCTCCCATACAGTTTACCAGGAATACTCAACAAACTTATACCTCTGGAATTTGAGCTCTCACCTTTATCCCCTTTGCCTTTGTACAATAGCACTATGCATGCATTCTGCCAATTCTCTGGCACCTCACCATTAGTCATACATACATTAAATATCCTTACCAACCAGTCAACAACACAGTCACCCTCTTTTCTGATAAATTCCAATGTAATACCATCGAAACCCACTGCCTTGCCAGCTTTCATATTCCACAAATCTTTTGCTACCTCTTCTCTGTTTTCCAAATCATTCTCCCTAATACTCTCACTTCGCACACCACCTCGACCACAACACCCTATATCTGTCACTCTTACCATCAACACATTCAACAAACCTTAAAAATACTCATTTCATCTCCTTCTCACATCACCACTACTTGTTATCACCTCCTCATTTGCCCCCTTTCACCGATGTTCCCATTTGTTCTCTTGCCTTTCACACTTTATTTACCTCATTCCAAATCATCTTTTTATTCTCCTTAAGATTATATTGTACTCTCTCACCCCAACTTTTTTTTGCCCTCCTTTTAACGTCTTGCACCTTTCTCTTGACCTCCTGCCTTGTTCTTTTATACATCTCCCACTCATTTGCACCATTTCCCTTCAAAACTTGTCCAAATGCCTCTGTTTTCTCTTTCACTAAAAATCTTACTTCTTCATCCTACCACTCACTACCCTTTCTAATCTGCCCATCTCCCATGCGTCTCATGCCACAAGCATCTTTTGCGCAAGCTATCATTGCTTTCCTAAATACATCCCATACCTCCACCACTCCCCTTACGTCCTTTGCTCTCACCTTTTTCCATTCTGCTCTCAGTTTCTCCTGGTACTTCTTCACACAAGTCTCCTTCCCAAGCTCACTTACTCTCACAACTCTCTTCACCCCAACATTCTCTCTTCTTTTCTGAAAACCTCTACAAATCTTCACCTTTGTCTCCACAAGATAATGATCAGACATCCCTCCAGTTGCACCTCTCAGCACATTAACATTCAAAAGTCTCTCTTTCGTGCCCCTGTCAATTAACACGTAATCCAATAACGTTCTCTGGCCATCTCTCCTACTTACATACGGATACTTATGTATATCTCGCTTTTTAAACCAGGTATTCCCAATCACCATTCCTTTTTCAGCAAACAAATCTACTAGCTCTTCACCATTTCCATTTACAACACTGAACACCCCATATACGCCAATTATTTCCTCAACTGCCACATTACTCTCCTTTGCATTTAAATCACCCACCACTATAACCTGGTCTCATGCCTCAAAACAACTAACACACTCACTCAGCTGCTCCCAAAACACTTGCCTCTCCTGATCTTTCTTCCCATACCCAGGTGCATATTCACCAATAATCACCCATCTCTCCCCATCCACTTTCAGTTTTACCCATATCAATCTTGACTTTACTTTCTTACACTCTATCACATACTCCCACAACCCCTATTTCAGGAGTAGTGCTACTCCTTCCCTTGCTCTTGTCCTCTCACTAACCCCTAACTTTACTCGCAACACATTATCAAACAACTCTTCCACTTTACACTTTAGCTTCGTTTCACTAAGAGCCAAAACATCCAGGTTTCTTTCCTCAAACATAGTACCTATCTCTCCTTTTTTCTAATCTTGGTTACATCCACGCATATTCTGACTCCCCAATTTGAGCCTTCGAGGAGGACGAACACTTCCCGGGTGACTTCTTCTGTTTCCCCTTTTAGAAAGATAAAATACAAGGGTGGGAGGGTTTTCAGCACCCCCGATCCCGTCCCATTTAGCTGCCTTCTACGACACGCAAGGAATGCGTGGGATATATTCTTTCTCCCCTATCCCCAAGGATATATATATATATATATATATATATATATATATATATATATATATATATATATATATATATATATATATATATATATATATATATATATATATATATATATATATTCATTTATTTATTTATTTTGCTTGGTCGCTGTCTCACGCGTTAGCAAGGTAGCGCAAGAAGACAGACGAAAGGTTGGCCCAACCCACTCTCATACACATGTATATACATACACGTCAACACACGCAAATATATATACCTATACATCTCCATGTACATGGATATATACACACACAGACATATACATATATACACATGTACATAATTCATACTGTATGCCTTTATTTATTCCCATCGCCACCCCGTCACAAATGGAATAACAACCCCCTCCCACCTCATGTGTGCGAGGTAGCGCTACGAAAAGACAACACAGGCCCCATTCCTTCACACTCAGTCTTTAGCTGTCATGTAATAATGAACCGAATCCACAGCTCCCTTTCCACATCTAGGCCAAACAAAACTTTCCATGGTTTACCCCAGACGCTTCACATACCCTGGTTCAATCCATTGACAGCACGTCGACCCCGGTATACCATATCATTCCAATTCACTCTATTACGTGGCCGCCTTTCACCCTCCTGCATGTTCAGGCCCCGATCACCCAAAATATTTTTCACTCCATCTTCCACCTACAATTTGGTCTCCCACTTTTCGTCGTTCCCTCCACCTCTGACACATATATCCTCTTGGTCAATCTTTCCTCACTCATTCTCTCCATGTGTCCAAACCATTTCAAAACACCCTCTTCTGCTCTCTCAACCACGCTCTTTTTATTTCCACACATCTCTCTTACCCTTACACTACTTACTCGATCAAACCACCTCGCACCACATATTGTCCTCAAACATCTCATTTCCAGCACATCCTCCCTCATGTGCACAACTTACTCCATAGCCCACGCCTCGCAACCATACAACATTTTTGGAACCACTATTCCTTCAAACATACCCATTTTTGCTTTCCGAGATAATGTTCTCGACTTCCAAACATTCTTCAAGGTTCCCAGAATTTTCGCCCCCTCCCCACTCTATGATTCACTTCCGCTTCCATGGTTCCATCCGTTGCCAGATCCAATCCCAGATATCTAAAACACTTTACTTCCTCCAATTTTTCTTCATTCAAACGTAACTCCCAATTGACTTGACCCTCAACCCTACTGTACTTAATAACCTTGCTCTTATTCACATTTACTATTAACTTTCTTCTTTCACACACTTTACCAAACTCAGTCACCAGCTTCTGCAGTTTCCCATATGAATCAGCCACCAGCGCTGTATCATTAGCGAACAAAAACTGACTCACTTCCTAAGCTCTCTCATCCACAACAGACTGCACACTTAACCCTCTTTCGAAAACTCTTGCATTCACCTCTCTAACAACCCCATCCATAAACAAATTAAACAACCATGGAGACATCACACACCCCTGCCGCAAACCTACATTCACCGAGAACCAATCACTTTCCTTTCTTCCTGCACGTACACATGCCTTACATCCTCGATAAAAACTTTTCATTACTTCTAACAACTTAATATATTCTTAATACATTCCACAGAGCATCTCTATCAACTCTATCATATACCTTCTCCAGATTCATAAATGGTACATACAAATCCATTTGCTTTTCTAAGTATTTCTCACATACATTCTTCAAAGCAAACACTAGATCCACACATCCTCTGCAACTTCTGAAACCACACTCCTCTTCCCCAATCTGATGCTCTGTACACGTCTTCACCCTCTCAATCAATACCCTCCCATATAATATACAAGGAATACTCAACAAACTTATACCTATGTATTTTGAGCACTCACTCTTATCCCCTTTGCCTTTGTACAATGGCACTATGCAAGCATTCCGCCAATCCTCAGGCACCTCACCATGAATCACACATACATTAATTAACCTTACCAACCAGTCAATAATACAGTCACCCGCTTTTTTGATAAATTCCACTGCAATGCCATCCAAACCTGCTGCTTTGCCGGCTTTCATCTTCCGTAAAGGTTTTACTACCACTTCTCTATTTACCAAATCATTTTCCCTAACCCTCTCACTTTGCACACCACCTCGACCAAAACACCCTATATCTGCCACTCTATCATCAAACACATTCAACAAACCTTCAAAATACTCACTCGATATCCTTCTCATATCACCACTACTTGTTATCAAATCTCCATTAGCCCCCTTCACTGAAGTTCCCATTTGCTCCCTTGTGTTACGCATTTATTTACCTCCTTCCAGAACATCTTTTTATTCTCCCTAAAATTTAATGATACTCTCTCACCCCAACTCTCATTTGCCCTCTTTTTCACCTCTTGCACCTTTCTCTTGTTCTCCTGCCTCTTTCTTTTATATATCTCCCACTCATTTGCATTTTTTCCCAACAAAAATCATCCAAATGCCTCTCTCTTCTCTTTCACTAATAATCTTACGTCTTCATCACACCACTAACTTCCCTTTCTTATCAACCCACCTCCCACGCTTGTCATGCCACAAGCATCTTTTGCGCAAACCATCACTGCTTCCCAAAATACATCCCATTCCTCCCTCACTCCCCTTATCTCCTTTGTTCTCACCTTTCTCCATTCTGTACTCAGTCTCTCCTGGTACTTCCTCACACAAGTCTCCTTCCCAAGCTAACTTACTCTCACCACTCTCCTCAATCCAACATTCTCTCATCTTTTCTGAAAACCCCTACAAATCTTCATCATTGCCTCCACAAGATAATGATCAGCCATCCCTCCAGTTGCACCTCTCAGCACATTAACATCCAAAAGTGTCTCTTTCGCGCGCCTATCAACTACCACGTAACTCAGTAACGCTCTCTGGCCATATCTCCTACTTATATATATATATACATATATATATATATATATATATATATATATATATATATATATATATATATATATATATATATATATATATATAAAATGTGTGAAAGAAGAAAGTTAAGAGTAAATGTGAATAAGAGCAAGGTTATTAGGTACAGTAGGGTTGAGGCTCAAGTCAATTGGGAGGCAAATTTGAATGGAGACAAACTGGAGGAATTAAATGTTTTAGATATCTGGGAGTGGATATGGCAGCGGATGGAACCATGGAAGCGGAAGTGTACATAGGGTGGGGGAGGGGGCGAAAGTTCTGGGAGCCTTGAAGAATGTATGGAAGTCGAGAACATTATCTCGGAAAGCAAAAATAGGTATGTTTGAAGGAATAGTGGTTCCAACAATGTTGTATGGTTGCGAGGCGTGGGCTATGGATAGAGTTGTGCGCAGGAGGATGGGTGTGCTGGAAATGAGATGTTGAGGACAATGTGTGGTGTGAGGTGGTTTGATCGAGTAAGTAACGTAAGGGTAAGAGAGATGTGTGGAAATAAAAAGAACGTGGTTGAGAGGGCAGAAGAGGGTGTTTTGAAATGGTTTGGGCACATGGAGAGAATGAGTGAGGAAAGATTGACCAAGAGGATATATGTGTCAGAGGTGGAGAGAACGAGGAGAAGTGGAAGACCAAATTGGAGGTGGAAAGATGGAGTGAAAAAGATTTTGTGTGATCGGGGCCTGAACATGCAGGAGGGTGAAAGGAGGGCAAGGAATAGAGTGAATTGGATCGATGTGGTATACCGGGGTTGACGTGCTGTCAGTGGATTGAATCAGGGCATGTGAAGCGTCTGGGGTAAACCATGGGAAGCTGTGTAGCTATGTATATATGCGTGTGTGGACTTATGTATATACATGTGTATGGGGCTGGGTTGGGCCATTTCTTTCGTCTGTTTCCTTGCGCTACCTCGCAAACGCTGGAGACAGCGACAAAACAAACTATATATATATATATATATATATATATATATATATATATATATATTCCTATGAGTCCACGGGGAAAATGAAACGATAAGGTTCCCAAGAGCACTATCGTGTAATGATTACATCATCAGGGGAGGCAAAAGAGAGAAATATAAGTCAGTTGATATACATCGAAGAGACAAAGCTAGGACGCCATTTGGTAAACATATGATTGTCCAAAACAAACAACGAGGGTTCATAAACTAATCATTTTACAAATCTAATCAACAATAAAGTTATCTAATTTGTATAGACTATCACTGATATTAAGATTATAATTCTTTGTGTATTTAATAATACAAGATTCAATGATATTTCTCTTGGTAATAAAGTTAGAGTTAATAATGATTATCCAAAACATACAGCGAGCGTTCATAAACTTTATTACAAATTCTATCAGCAATAAAGTTAACTAATTTGTATAGACCATCACTGATATCAAGATTTCAATTCTTTGTAAGTTTAATAATAGAAGATTCAATAACATTTCATATGGTTATACAGTTAGAGTTAATAATTGAGATGGCGTTACTCCAGTCAATACAATGATCATAGTTTTTAACGTGATTAAACAAGGCATTTGATTCTTGTCCCGTTCTCATACTATAATTATCTTGTTTAATTCTAAGAGAAAGATCCTTACCTGTCTGACCAACAAAAAGTTTATCACAGTTTTAACAAGGCACTTTATAGATGCATCCAAGAGAATTTTCTGGTGAATTCCTGATTAAGATATTCTTCATAGTATTATTGTTGCTATAGGCAACATTTACATTAAAGGGTTTAAGCAACATGGGAAGAAAAGTGAAATTATTATTAAAAGGTAGAACTAGAAGATTCTTGATGTTCATGAGAGTTTTGGTCTCAACTCTATAAAATGATCTCTTTGCTAATGGATTTATCAATGAAAGATCCAGGGTACTTTAACTTGAATCCAATAGAATATATCTTCTCAAACTCATCATCAATAAAATCTGAACTGCAAACACGTAATGCCCTAAGGAACATAGATTGAAATGATGATAATTAAACTCTGTTATGTTGATATATATATATATATATATATATATATATATATATATATATATATATATATATATATATATATATATATATACATATTTTGTCGCTGTCTCCCGCGTTTGCGAGGTAGCACAAGGAAACAGACGAAAGAAATGGCCCAACCCACTCCCATACACATGCATATGCATACGTCCACACACGCAAATATACATACCTACACAGCTTTCCATGGTTTACCCGAGACGCTTCACATGCCCTGATTCAATCCACTGACAGCACGTCAACCCCGGTATACCACATCGATCCAATTCACTCTATTCCTTGCCCTCCTTTCACCCTCCTCTATGTTCAGGCCCCGATCACACAAAATCTTTTTCACTCCATCTTTCCACCTTCAATTTGGTCTCCCACTTCTCCTCGTTCCCTCCACCTCCGACACATATATCCTCTTGGTCAATCTTTCCTCACTCATTCTCTCCATGTGCCCAAACCATTTCAAAACACCTTCTTCTGCTCTCTCAACCACGCTCTTTTTATTTCCACACATCTCTCTTACCCTTACGTTACTAAATCGATCAAACCACCTCACACCACTCATTGTCCTCAAACATCTCATTTCCAGCATATCCATCCTCCTGCGCACAACTCTATCCATAGCCCACGCCTCGCAACTATACAACATTGTTGGAACCACTATTCCTTCAAACATACCCATTTTTGCTTTCCGAGATAATGTTCTCGACTTCCACACATTCTTCAAGGCTCCCAGGATTTTCGCCCCCTCCCCCACCCTATGATCCACTTCCGCTTCCATGGTTCCATCCGCTGCCAGATCCACTCCCAGATATCTAAAACACTTTACTTCCTCCAGTTTTTTTCCATTCAAACTTACCTCCCAGTTGACTTAACCCTCAACCCTACTGTACCTAATAACCTTGCCCTTATTCACATTTACTCTTAACTTTCTTCTTTCACACACTTTACCAAACTCCGTCACCAGCTTCTGCAGTTTCTCACATGAATCAGCCAACAGCGCTATATCATCAGCGAACAACAACTGACTCATTTCCCAAGCTCTCTTATCCCCAACAGACTTCATACTTGCCCCTCTTTCCAAAATCTTGCATTTATCTCCCTAACAACCCCATCCATAAACAAATTAAACAACCAAGGAGACATCACACACCCCTGCAGTAAACCTACATTCACTGAGAACCAATCACTTTCCTCTCTTCCTACACGTACACATGCCTTACATCCTCGATAAAAACTTTTCACTGCTTCTAACAACTTGCCTCACACACCATATATTATTAATACCTTCCACAGAGCATCTCTATCAGCTCTATCATATGCCTTCTCCAGATCCATAAATGCTACATACAAATCCATTTGCTATATATATATATATATGTATATATATATACATATATATATATATATATATATATATATATATATATATATATATATATATATATATATATATATATATAAATATATATATATATATATATATATATATATATATATAAATATATATATATATATATATATATATATATATATATATATATATATATATATATATATATATATATATATATATATATATATATATATATATATATATATATATATATATATATATATATATATATATATATATATATATATATATATATTTATATATTTTTTTTTTTTTCATACTATTCGCCATTTCCCGCGTTAGCAAGGTAGCGTTAAGAACAGAGGACTGGACCTTTGAGGGAACATCCTCACCTGGCCCCCTTCTCTGTTCCTTCTTTTGGAAAAAAAGAAAAAAAAAAAAAAAAATTGTCTATATATATATATATATATATATATATATATATATATATATATATATATATATATATATATATATATATATATATATATATATATATATATATATATATATATATATATATATATATATATATAAAAATATATGTATATATATATATATATATATATATATATATATATATATATATATATATATATATATATATATATATATATATATATATATATATATATATATATATATATATATAGACAATTGAAAATACCCACCCCCTCCCCAATTGTGCGCGAGGTAGCGCTATGAAAAGAAAACAAAGGCCACTTTTGTTCACATTTATTCTCTAGCTGTCATGTTTTAATACAGTAAAACCACGGCTCCCTTTCTACATCCAGGTCCCACAGAACTTTCCATGCTTTACCCATGAAGATTTACATTCCCTCGTTATATCCATTGACAGCACGTCGACCCCGTTATATCACATCGTTCCAATTCACTCGATTCCTTGCACACCTTTCACCCTCCTGCATGTTTAGGCCCCGATTACTCAAAATATTTTTCACTCGATCTTTCCACCTACAATTTCGTCTCCCACCTCTCCTCGTTCCCTCCACCTCTGACACACATATCCTCTTGGTCAATCTTTCCTCACTCATTCTCTCCATGTGACCAAACCATATCAAAACACCCTTTTCTGCTCTCTCATCAACACTCTTTTTATTACTACTCAGCACATCCACCCTCCTGCGAACAACTCTATCCATAGCCCACGTCTCTCAACCATATAACATTATTTGAAATACTATTCCTTCAAACATACCCATTTTTGTTTTCCGAGATAATGTTCTCGACATCCAAACATTCTTCAACGCTCCCAGAACTTTTCACCCCCTCCCCCACCCTATGATTCTCTTCCGGTCATCCGATGCCAAATACACTCCTAGATATCTAAAACACTTCAATTCCTCCAGATTTTTTCCATTCAAACTTATCTCAAAATTGCCTTGTCCCTCAACCCTACTGTACGTAATAACATTGTTCTTATTCACATTTACTCTCAACTTTCCTCTTTCACAAACTGTACCAAACTCAGTCACCAGCTTCTGCAGTTTATCACACGAATCAGCCACCAGTGCTGTATCATCAAACACCTGATCCACACATCCTCTAACACTTCTGAAACTACACTGCTCTTCCCCAATCTGATTCACCTCCCAAGCTCTCTCATCCACAACAGACTGAATATTTGCCCCTCTTTCCAAAACTCTTGCATTACCTCGCTAACAACCCCATCCATAAACAAATTAAACAACCATGGAGACATCACACATCCCTGCCGCTAACCTGTATTCACTGAGAACAAATCACTTTCCCCTCTTCCTACACTTACACATGCCTTTCTTCCTCGATAAAAACTTTTCACTGCCTTTAACAACTTGCCTCGCACACCATATATTCATAAACCTTCCACAGAGCATCCCTATCAACTCTATCATATGCCTTCTCCAGATCCTTAAATGCTACATACAAATCCATTTTCTTTTCAAAGTATTTCTTACATACATTCTTCAAAGCAAACACCTAATCGACACATCCTCTATCACTTCTGAAACCGCACTCCTCTTCCCCAATCTGATGCTCTGTACATGTTCTCACCCTCTCAAGCAGTACCCTTCAACATAATTTCCCAGGAATAATCAACAAACTTATATCTCTGTAATTAAAGTACTCACTTTTATCTCCGCCTTTGAGCAATAGCACTCTGTAAGAATTTTGCCAATACTCAGGCACCTCTCCATGAGTCATATATACATTAAATACCCTTACTAATCAAAAAACAATACAGTCACCCCCTTATTTAATAAATTCTACTGCATTACCATCCAAACCCGCTGCTTTTCCGGCTTTCATCTTCCGCAAGGCTTTTACTAACTAAGTAATGTCTGATCACTATCTTGTGGAGGCTAAGGTGAAGATTTGTATGGGTTTTCAGAAAAGAAAAGTGAATGTTGGGGTGAAGAGGGTGGTGAGAGTAAGTGAGCTTGGGAAGGAGACTTGTGTGATTAAGTACCAGGAGAGACTGAGTACAGAATGGAAAAAGGTGAAAACAATGGAAGTAAGGGGAGTGGGAGAGGAATGGGATGTATTTAGGGAATCAGTGATGGATTGCGCAAAAGATGCTTGTGGCATGAGAAGAGTGGGAGGTGGGTTGATTAGAAAGGGTAGTGAGTGGTGGGATGAAGAAGTAAGATTATTAGTGAAAGAGAAGAGAGAGGCATTTGGACGATTTTGGCAGGGAAAAATGCAATTGAGTGGGAGATGTATAAAAGAAAGAGACAGGAGGTCAAGAGAAAGGTGCAAAAGGTGAAAAAGAGGGCAAATGAGAGTTGGGGTGAGAAAGTATCATTATATTTTAGGGAGAATAAAAAGATGTTCTGGAAGGAGGTAAATAAAGTGCGTAAGACAAGGGAGCAAATGGGAATTTCAGTGAAGGGCGCGAATGGGGAGGTGATAACAAGTAGTTGTACTGTGAGAAGGAGATGGAGTGAGTATTTTGAAGGTTTGTTGAATGTGTTTGATGATAGAGTGGCAGATATAGGGTGCTTTGGTCGATGTGGTGTGCAAAGTGAGAGGGTTAGGGAAAATGATTTGGTAAACAGAGAAGAGGTAGAAAAGCTTTGCGGAAGATGAAAGCCGGCAAGGCAGCAGGTTTGGATGGTATTGCAGTGGAATTTAAAAAGGGGGTGACTGTATTACTGACTGGTTGGTAAGGTTATTTGATGTATGTATGACTCATGATGAGGTGCATGAGGATTGGCGGAATGCTTGCATAGTGCCATTGTACAAAGGCAAAGGGGATAAGAGTGAGTGCTCAGATTTCAGAGGTATAAATTTGTTGAGTATTCATGGTAAATTACATGAGAGGGTATTGATTGAGAGGGTAAAGGCATGCACAGAGCATCATATTGGGGAAGAGCAGCATGGTTTCAGAATGGTAGAGGATATGTGGATCAGGTGTTTGCTTTGAAGAATGTATGTGAGAAATACTTAGAAAAGCAAATGGATTTGTATGTATCATTTATGGATCTGGAGAAGGCATATGATAGAGTTGATAGAGATCCTCTATGGAAGGTATTAAGAATATATGGTGTGGGAGGCAAGTTGTTAGAAGCAGTGAAAAGTTTTTATCGAGGATGCAAGGCATGTGTACGTGTAGGAAGAGAGGAAAGTGATTTGTTCTCAGTGAATGTAGGTTTGCGGCAGGGGTGTGTGATGGCTACATGGTTGCTTAATTTGTTTATGGATGGGGTTGTTAGGGAGGTAAATGCAAGAGTTTTGGAAAGAGGGGCAAGTATGAAGTCTGTTGTGGATGAGAGAGCTTGGGAAGTGAGTGACTTGTTGTTCGCTGATGATACAGCACTGGTGGCTGATTCATGAGAGAAACTGCAGAAGCTGGTGACGGAGTTTGGTAAGGTGTGTGAAAGAAGAAAGTTAAAAGTAAATGTAAATAAGAGCAAGGTTATTAGGTACAGTAGGGTTGAGGGTCAAGTCAATTGGGAGGTAAGTTTGAGTGGAGAAAAACTGGAGGAAGTAAAGTGTTTTAGATATCTGGGAGTGGATCTGGCAGCGGATGGAACCATGGAAGCTGAAGTAGATCATAGGGTGGGGGAGGCGGCGAAAATCCTGGGAGCCTCTAAGAATGTGTGGAAGTCGAGAACATTATCTCGGAAAGCAAAAATGGGTATGTTTGAAGGAATAGTGGTCCCAACAATGTTTTATGGTTGCGAGGCGTGGGCTATGGATAGAGTTGTGCGCAGGAGGGTGGATGTGCTGGAAATGAGATGTTTCAGGAAAATGTGTGGTGTTAGGTGGTTTGATCGATTAAGTAACGTAAGGGTAAGAGAGATGTGTGGAAATAAAAAGAGCGTGGTTGAGAGAGCAGAAGAGTGTTTTTTTGAAATGGTTTGGGCACATGGAGAGAATGAGTGAGGAAAGATTGACCAAGAGGATATATGTGTCGGAGGTGGAAGGAACGAGGAGAAGTGGGAGACCAAATTGGAGGTGGAAAGATGGAGTGAAAAAGATTTTGTGTGATCGGGGCCTGAACATGCAGGAGGGTGAAAGGAGGGCAAGAAATAGAGTGAATTGGATCAATATGGTATAACGGTGTTGACGTGCTGGCATTGGATTGAATCAGGGCATGTGAAGCGTCTGGGGTAAACCATGGAAAGCTGTGTAGGTATGTATATTTGTGTGTGTGGACGTTTGTGTATATACATGTGTAAGGGGGTGGGTTTGGCCATTTCTTTCGTATTTTTTTTGCGCTACCTCACAAACGCGGGAGACAGCGACAAAGGAAAAAAGAAAAAAAAGAAAAAAAAAAAAAATATATATATATATATATATATATATATATATATATATATATATATATATATATATATATATATATATATATATATATATATATATATATATATATATATATATATATATATATATATATATATATATTTTTTTTTTTTTTTTTTTTTATACTTTGTCACTGTCTCCCGCGTTTGCGAGGTACCGCAAGGAAACTGACGAAAGAAATGGCCCAACCCCCCCCATACACATGTACGTACACACGTCCACACACGCAAATATACATACCTACACAGCTCTCCATGGTTTACCCCGGACGCTTCACATGCCTTGATTCAATCCACTGACAGCACGTCAACCCCTGTATACCACATCGCTCCAATTCACTCTATTCCTTGCCCTCCTTTCACCCTCCAGCATGTTCAGGCCCCGATCACACAAAATCCTTTTCACTCCATCTTTCCACCTACAATTTGGTCTCCCTCTTCTCCTCGTTCCCTCCACCTCCGACACATATATCCTCTTGGTCAATCTTTCCTCACTCATTCTCTCCATGTGCCCAAACCATTTCAAAACACCCTCTTCTGCTCTCTCAACCACGCTCTTTTTATTTCCACACATCTCTCTTACACTTACGTTACTTACTCGATCAAACCACCTCACACCACACATTGTCCTCAAACATCCCATTTCCAGCACATCCATCCTCCTGCGCACAACTCTATCCATAGCCCACGCCTCGCAACCATACAACATTGTTGGAACCACTATTCCTTCAAACATAACCATTTTTGCTTTCCGGGATAATGTTCTCGACTTCCACACATTTTTCAAGGCTCCCAAAATTTTCGCCCCCTCCCCCACCCTATGATCCACTTCCGCTTCCATGGTTCCATCCGCTGACAGATCCACTCCCAGATATCTAAAACACTTTACTTCCTCCAGTTTTTCTCCATTCAAACTCACCTCCCAATTGACTTGACCCTCAACCCTACTGTACCTAATAACCTTGCTCTTATTCACATTTACTCTTAACTTTCTTCTTCCACACACTTTACCAAACTCCGTCACCAGCTTCTGCAGTTTCTCACATGAATCCGCCACCAACGCTGTATCATCAGCGAACAACAACTGACTCACTTCCCAAGCTCTCTCATCCCCAACAGACTTCATACTTGCCCCTCTTTCCAAAACTCTTGCATTTACCAATGTGTGGTGTAAGGTGGTTTGATCGAGTGAGTAACGTAAGGGTAAGAGAGATGTGTGGAAATAAAAAGAGCGTGGTTGAGAGAGCAGAAGAGGGTGTTTTGAAGTGGTTTGGGCACATGGAGAGAATGAGTGAGGAAAGATTGACCAAGAGGATATATGTGTCGGAGGTGGAGGGAACGAGGAGAAGAGGGAGACCAAATTGGAGGTGGAAAGATGGAGTGAAAAAGATTTTGTGTGATCGGGGCCTGAACATGCAGGAGGGTGAAAGGAGGGCAAGGAATAGAGTGAATTGGAGCGATGTGGTATACCGGGGTTGACGTGCTGTCAGTGGATTGAATCAAGGCATGTGAAGCGTCTGGGGTAAACCATGGAAAGCTGTGTAGGTATGTATATTTGTGTGTGTGGACGTATGTATATACATGTGTATGGGGGGGGGTTGGGCCATTTCTTTCGTCTGTTTACCTCGCAAACGCGGGAGACAGCGACAAAGTATAAAAAAAAGAATATATATATATATATATATATATATATATATATATATATATATATATATATATATATATATATATATATATATATATATATATATATATATATATATATATATATATATATATATATGTATATATATATATATATATATATATATATATATTTTCTTCTTTCTTTCATACTATTCGCCATTTCCCGCGTTAGCGAGGTAGCGTTAAGAACAGAGGACTGGCCCTTTGAGGGAATATCCTCATCTAGCCCCCTTCTCTGCTCCTTTTTTGAGAAAAAAAAAAAAAAAAAAAAAATATATATTTACATATCTATGTATGTATATATATATATATATATATATATATATATATATATATATATATATATATATATATATATATATATATATATATATATATATATATATATATATATATATATATATATATATATATATATATATATATATATAAATATAAATATATATATATACATATATATATATATATATATATATATATATATATATATATATATATATATATTTTTTTTTTTTTTTTTTTTAACTTTCTAAAATGGGAAACAGATGAAGGAGTCACGCGGGGAGTGCTCATACTCCTCGAAGGCTCAGAGTGGGGTGCCTAAATGTGTGTGGATGTAACCAAGATGTGAAAAAAGGAGAGATAGGTAGTATGTTTGAGGAAAGGAACCTGGATGTTTTGGCTCTGAGTGAAACGAAGCTCAAGGGTGAAGGGGAAGAGTGGTTTGGGAATGTCTTTGGAGTAAGGTCAGGGGTTAGTGAGAGGACAAGAGCAAGGGAAGGAGTAGCAGTACTCCTGAAACAGGAGTTTTGGGAGTACGTGATAGAATGTAAGAAAGTAAATTCTCGATTAATATGGGTAAAACTGAAAGTTGATGGAGAGAGATGGGTGATTATTGGTGCATATGCACCTGGGCATGAGAAGAAAGATCATGAGAGGCAAGTGTTTTGGGAGCAGCTGAATGAGTGTGTTACTGGTTTTGATGCACGAGACCGGGTTATAGTGATGGGTGATTTGAATGCAAAAATGAGTAATGTGGCAGTTGAGGGAATAATTGGTGTACATGGGGTGTTCAGTGTTGTAAATGGAAATGGTGAAGAGCTTGTAGATTTATGTGCTGAAAAAGGACTGATGATTGGGAAAACCTGGTTTAAAAAGCTAGATATACATAAGTATACCTATGTAAGTAGGAGAGATGACCAGAGAGCGTTTTTGGATTACGTGTTAATTGACAGTCGCGCGAAAGAGAGACTTTTGGATGTTAATGTGCTGTGATGTGCAACTGGAGAGTTGTCTGATCATTATCTTGTGGAGGCTAAGGTGAAGATTTGTATGGGTTTTCAGAAAAGAAGAGTGAATGTTTTGGTGAAGAGGGTTGTGAAAGTAAGTGAGCTTGGGAAGGAGACTTGTGTGAGGAAGTACCAGGAGAGACTGAGTACGGAATGGAAAAAGGTGAGAACAATGGAAGTAAGGTGAGTGGGGGAGGAATGGGATGTATTTAGGGAATAAGCGATGGATTGCGCAAAAGATGCTTGTGGCATGAGAAGAGTGGGAGGTGGGTTGATTAGAAAGGGTAGTGAGTGGTGGGATGAAGAAGTAAGAGTATTAGTGAAAGAGAAGAGGGAGGCATTTGGACGATTTTTGCAGGGAAAAAATGCAGTTGAGTGGGAGACGTATAAAAGAAAGAGACAGGAGGTCAAGAGAAAGGTGCAAGAGGTGAAAAAAAGGGCAAAGGAGAGTTGGGGTGAGAGAGTATCATTAAATTTTAGGGAGAATAAACAAGATGTTCTGGAAGGAGGTAAATAAAGTGCGCAAGACATGGGAGCAAATGGGAACTTCAGTGAAGGGCGCAAATGGGGAGGTGATAACAAGTAGTGGTGATGTGAGAAGGAGATGGAGTGAGTATTTTGAAGGTTTGTTGAATGTGTTTGATGATAGAGTGGCAGATATAGGATGTTTTGGTCGAGGTGGTGTGCAAAGTGAGAGGGTTAGGGAAAATGATTTGATAAACAGAGAAGAGGTAGTAAAAGCTTTGCGGAAGATGAAAGCCGGCAAGGCAGGAGGTTTGGATGGTATTGCAGTGGAATTTATTAAAAAAGGGTGTGACTGTATTCTTGACTGGTTGGTAAGGTTATTTAATGTATGTATGACTCACGGTGAGGTGCCTGAGGATTGGCGGAATGCGTGCATAGTGCCATTGTACAAAGGCAAAGGGGATAAGAGTGAGTGCTCAAATTAGAGAGGTATAAGTTTGTTGAATATTCCTGGTAAATTATATGGGAGGGTATTGATTGAGAGGGTGAAGGCATGTACAGAGCATCAGATTATTTAAGAGCAGTGTGGTTTCAGAAGTGGTAGAGGATGTGTTGATCAGGTGTTTGCTTTGAAGAATGTATGTGAGAAATACTTAGAAAAGCAAATGGATTTGTATGTAGCATTTATGGATCTGGAGAAGGCATATGATAGAGTTGATAGAGATGCTCTGTGGAAGGTATTAAGAATATATGGTGTGGGAGGCAAGTTGTTAGAAGCAGTGAAAAGTTTTTATCGAGAATGTAAGGCATGTGTACGTGTAGGAAGAGTGGAAAGTGATTGGTTCTCAGTGAATGTAGGTTTGCGGCAGGGGTGTGTGATGTCTCCATGGTTGTTTAATTTGTTTATGGATGGGGTTGTTAGGGAGGTGAATGCAAGAGTTTTGGAAAGAGGGGCAAGTATGAAGTCTGTTGGGGATGAGAGAGCTTGGGAAGTGAGTCAGTTGTTGTTCGCTGATGATACAGCGCTGGTGGCTGATTCATGTGAGAAACTGCAGAAGCTTGTGACTGGGTTTGTTAAAGTGTGTGAAAGAAGAAAGTTAAGAGTAAATGTGAATAAGAGCAAGGTTATTAGGTACAGTAGGGTTGAGGGTCAAGTCAATTGGGAGGTGAGTTTGAATGGAGAAAAACTGGAGGAAGTGAAGCGTTTTAGATATCTGGGAGTGGATCTGGCAGCGGATGGAACCATGGAAGCGGAAGTGGATCATAGGGTGGGGGAGGGGGCGAAAATTCTGGGAGCCTTGAAGAATGTGTGGAAGTCGAGAACATTATCTCGGAAAGCAAAAATGGGTATGTTTGAAGGATTAGTGGTTCCAACAATGTTGTATGGTTGCGAGGCGTGGACTATGGATAGAGTTGTGCGCAGGAGGATGGATTTGCTGGAAATGAGATGTTTGAGGACAATGTGTGGTGTGAGGTGGTTTGATCGAGTAAGTAACGTAAGGGTAAGAGAGATATGTGGAAATAAAAAGAGCGTGGTTGAGAGAGCAGAAGAGCGTGTTTTGAAATGGTTTGGGCACATGGAGAGAATGAGTGAGGAAAGATTGACCAAGAGGATATATGTGTCGGAGGTGGAGGGAACGAGGAGAAGAGGGAGACCAAATTGGAGGTGGAAAGATGGAGTGAAAAAGATTTTGTGTGATCGGGGCCTGAACATGCTGGAGGGTGAAAGGAGGGCAAGGAATAGTGTGAATTGGAGCGATGTGGTATACCGGGGTTGACGTGCTGTCAGTGGATTGAATCGGGGCATGTGAAGCGTCTGGGGTAAACCATGGAAAGCTGTGTAGGTATGTGTATTTGCGTGTGTGGACGTATGTATATACATGTGTATGGGGGTGGGTTGGGCCATTTCTTTCGTCTGTTCCCTTGCGCTACCTCGCAAAAAAAAAAAATATATATGTATATATGAATATATATATATAATATATATATATATATATATATATATATATATATATATATATATATATATATATATATATATATATATATATATTTGTTTATTCATTTATTTATTCATTTTGCTTTGTCGCTGTCTCCCGCGTTATCGAGGAAGGGCAAGGAAACAGACGAAAGACTGGCCCAACCCACCCACATACACATGGATATACATACACATCCACACATGCAATTATACATACCTATACATCTCTATGTACACACATATATACACACACAGACATATGCATATATACACATGTACATAATTCATACTGTCTGCCTTTATTTAATCCTATCGCCACCTCGCCACACATGGAATAACAACCCCTTCCCGCCTCATGTGTGCGAGGTAGCGCTAGGAAAAGACAACAAAGGCCCCATTCGTTCACAGTGATTCTCTAGCTGTCATGTAATAATGCAAAGGAACCACTGCTCCATTTTCACATCCAGGCCCTACACAACTTTCCATGGTTTACTCCAGACGCTTCACCTGCCCTGGCTGAATCCATTGATAGCACGTCGACCCCGGTATACCTCATCGTTCTAATTCACTCTACTCCTTGCACACCTTTCACCCTCCTCCAAGTTCAGGCCCCGATAACTCAAAATCATTTTCACTCCATTTTTCCACCTTTAATTTGGTCTCCCACTTCTACTCGTTCCCTCCAACTCTGAAATATATATCCTCTTAGTCAATCTTTCCTCACTCATTCTCTCCATGTGACCAAACCATTTCAAAACACCCTCTTCTGCTCTCTCAACCACACTCTTTTTATTTCCACACATCTCTCTTACCCTTACATTACTTACTCGATCAAACCACCTCACAACACATATTGTCCTCAAACACCTCATTTCCCGCACATCCACCCTCCTGTGCACAACTCTATCCATATCCCACTCCTCGCAACCATACAACATTGTTGCAACCACTATTCCTTCAAACATACCCATTTTTCCATTCCGAGATAATGTTCTCGACTTCCAAACATTCTTCAATGCTCCCAGAAATTTTGCCCCCTCAACCATCTTATGATTCACTTCCGCTTCCATGGTTCCATCCGTTGCCAGATCCAATCCCAGATATTTAAAACGCTTTACTTCCTCCAGTTTTTCTCCATTCAAACTTACCTCCCAATTGACTTGACCCTAAACCCTACTGTACCTTAGAACCTTGCTCTTATACACATTTACTCTTAACTTTCTTCTTTCACACACTTTACCAAACTCAGTCACCAGCTTCTGCAGTTTCTCATATGAATTAGCCACCAGAGCTGTATCATCAACGAACAACAACTGCCTCACTTCCCAAGCTCTCTCATCCACAATGGACTGCATACTTACACCTCTTTCCAAAACTCTTGCATTCACTTCCCTGACAACCCCATCTATGAACAAAGTAAACAACCTTCGAGATATCACAAACACCTGCCGCAAACCTACATTCACTGAGAACCAATCACTTTCCTCTCTTCCTGCAGGTACACATGCCTTACATCCTCGATAAAAACTTTTCACTGCTTTTAACAACTTGCCTCTCACACCATATATTCTTAATACCTTCCACAGAGAATCTCTATCAACTCTATTATATGCCTTCTCCAGATCCATAAATGCTACATACAAATCCATTTGTTTTTCTAAGAATTTCTCACAAACATTCTTCAAAGGAAACACCTGATCGACACAACCTCTAACACTTCTGAAACCACACTTCTCTTCCCCAATCTGATGCTCTGTCCATGCCTTCACCCTCTCAATCAGTACCTACCTATTTAATTTCACAGGAATACTCAACAACCTTATACCTCTGTAATAAGAGCACTCACTCTTTGTCCCCTTTGCCTTTGTATAATGTCACTATGCAAGCAAACCGCCAATCCTCAGGCACCTCACCATGAATCATACATACATTAAATAACCTTACCAACCAGCAACAATACAGTCAGCCCCTTTTTTAATGAATTCCACCGCAATGTCATCCAAACACGATGCCTTGCCGGCTTTCATCTTCCGCAAAGCTTCTTCTACCTCTTCACTGTTTAACAAATCATCCTCCGTAAACCCCTCACATTGCACACCACCTCACCGAAAACACCCGATATCTGCCACTCTATCAGCAAACACATTCAACAAACCTTCAAAATACTCACTCCATCTCCTCACATCACCACTACTTGTCATCACCTCCCCAATAGGCCTCTTCACTGAAGTTCCCATTTGCTCCCTTGTCTTACGCACTTTATTTACCTACTTCCAAAACATCTTTTTATTCTCCCAAAAATTTAATGATACTTTCTCACCCCAACTCTCATTTGCCCTCTTTTCCACCTCTTACATTTTTCTCTTTACCTCCTGCCTCTTTCTTTTATACATCTCCCACTCATTTGCATTATTTCCCTGCAAAAATCGTCCAAATGCCTCTCTCTTCTCTTTCACTAATAATCATACTTTTTCATCCCACCACTCACAACCCTTTCTAATCTGCCCACCTCCCATGCTTCTCATGCCACAAGCATCTTTTGCTCAAGCCATCACTGCTTCCCTAAATACACCCCATTCCTCCCCCACTCCTCTTACCTCCTTTGTGTTCACCTTTTTCCATTCTGTACTCAGTCTCTCCTGGTACTTCCTCACACAAGTCTCCCTCCTAAGCTCACTTACTCTCACCACTCTCTTCACCCCAACATTCTCTCCTCTTTTCTGAAAAACCATACAAATCTTCACCTTCGCCTCCACAAGATAATGATCAGACATCCCTCCAGTTGCACCTCTCAGCACATTAACATCCGAAAGTCTCTCTTTCGAGCGACTATCAATTAACACGTAATCCAATAACGTTTTCTGGCCATCTCTCCTACTTACATATGTATTCTTATGTATATCTCTCTTTTTAATTCTGTTATTCCCAATCACCTGCCCTTTTTCAGCACATAAATCTACAGGTTCTTCACCATTTCCATTTACAGCACGGGACACACCATGAATGCCAATTATTCCCTCAACTGGCACCTTACTCACTTTTGCATTCAAATCACCCATCACTATAACCAGTCTCGTGCTTGAAAACCACTAACACACTCATTCAGCTGCTCCCAAAACACTTGCATCTCATGATTTTTCTTCTCATGCCCAGGTGCATATGCACCAATAATCACCCATCTCTATCCATCATCTTTCAGTTGTACCCATATCAATCTAGAGTTTACTTTCTTACACTCTATCACATACTCCCACCACTCCTGTTTCAGGAGTAGTGCTACTACTTCACTTTCTCTTGTCCTCTCACTAACCCCTGACTTGACTTCGAAGACATAACCAAACCACTCTTCCCCTTTACCCTTGAGCTTCGTTTCACTCAGAGCCAAAACATCCAGGTTCCTTTGCTCAAACATACAACCTATCTCTCCTTTTTTCTCATCTTGTTTACATCCACGCACGTTTAGACACCCCAATCTGAGCCTTCGAGGTGAAAAAGAGGGCAAATGAGAGTTGGGGTGAGAGAGTATCATTAAATTTTAGGGAGAATAAAAAGATGCTCTGGAAGGAGGTATATAAAGTGCGTAAGACAAGGGAGCAAATGGGAACTTCAGTGAAGGGCGCTAATGGGGAGGTAATAACAAGTAGTGGTGATGTGAGAAGGAGATGAAGTGAGTATTTTCAAGGTTAGTTGAATGTGTTTGATGATAGAGTGGCAGATATAGGGTGTCTTGGTCGAGGTGGTGTGCAAAGTGAGAGGGTTAGGGAAAATGATTTGGTAAACAGAGAAGAGGTAGTGAAAGCTTTGCGGAAGATGAAAGCCGGCAAGGCACCAGGTTTGGATGGTATTGAAGTGTAATTTATCAAAAAAGGGGGTTACTGTATTGTTGACTGGAGGGTAAGGTTATTTAATGTATGTATGACTCATGGTGAGGTGCCTGAGGATTGCCGGAATGCTTGCATAGTGCCATTGTACAAAGGGAAAGGGGATAAGAGTGAGTGCTCAAATTACAGAGGTATAAGTTTGTTGAGTATTCCTAGTAAATTATATGGGAGGGTATTGATTGAGAGGGTGAAGGCATGTACAGAGCATCAGTTTGGGGAAGAGCAGTGTGGTTTCAGAATTGGCACAGGATGTGTGGATCAGGTGTTTGCTTTCAAGAATGTGTGTGACAAATACTTAGAAAAGCAAATGGATTTGTATGAAGCATATATGCATCTGGAGAAGGCATATGATAGAGTTGATAGAGATGCTCTGTGGAAGGTATTAAGAATATATGGTGTGGGATGCAAGTTGTTAGAAGCAGTGAAAAGTTTTTATCGAGGATGTAAGGCATGTGTACGTGTAGGAAGAGAGGAAAGTGATTGGCTCTCAGTGACTGTAGCTTTGCGGAAGGGGTGTGTGATATCTCCATGGTTGTTTAATTTGTTTACGGATTGGGTTGTTAGGGAGGTGAATGCAAGAGCTTTGGAAAGAGGGGCAATTATGAAGTCTATTGGGGATGAGAGATCTCGGGAAGTGGGTCAGTTGTTGTTCGCTGATGATACAGCGTTGGTGGCTGATTCATGTGAGAAACTGCAGAAGCTGGTGATTGAGTTTGGTAAAGTGTGTGAAAGAAGAAAGTTAAGAGTAACTGTGAATAAGAGCAAGGTTATTAGGTACAGTAGTGTTGAGGGTCATGTCAATTGGGAGGTAAGTTTGAATGGAGAAAAACTGGAGGAAGTAAAGTGTTTTAGATATCTGGGAGTGGATCTGGCTGCGGATGGAACCATGGAAGCGGAAGTGAATCATAGGGTTGGGGAGGGGGCAAAAATCCTCTGAGCCTTGAAGAAGGTGTGGAAGTCGAGAACATTATCTCGGAAAGCAAAAATGGGTATGTTTGAAGTAATAGTGGTTCCAACAATGTTGTATGGTTGCTAGGCGTGGGCTATGGATAGAGTTGTGCGCAGGAGGGTGGATGTGCTAGAAATGAGATGTTTGAGGACAATGTGTGGTGTAAGGTGGTTTGATCATGTAAGTAATGTAAGGGTAAGAGAGATGTGTAGAAATAAAAAGAGAGTTGATGAGAGAGCAGAAGAGGGTGTTTTGAAATGGGTTGGGCACATGGAGAGAATGAGTGAGGAAAGATTGACCAAGAGGATATATGTGTCGGAGGTGGAGGGAACGAAGAGAAGTGGGAGACCAAATTGGAGGTGGAAAGTTGGAGTGAAAAAGATTTTGAGTGATCGGGGCCTGAACATGCAGGAGGGTGAAAGGCGGGCAAGGAATAGAGTGAATTGTATCGATGTGGTATACCGGGGTTGACTTGCTGTCAGTGGATTGAATCCGGGCATGTGAAGCGTGTGGGGTAAACCATGGAAAGTTGTGTGGGGCCCGGATGTGGAAAGGGAGCTGTGGTTTCGGGCATTATTGCATGACAGCTGGAGACTGAATGTGAACGAATGGGTCATTAGTTATCTTTTCCTAGCGCTACCTCGCACACATGAGGGGGGAGAGGGATGGTATTCCATGTGTGGCGAGGTGGCGATGAGAATGAATGAAGGCAGACAGTGTGAATTGTGTGCATGGGCATATATGTATGTGTCTGTGCGTGTATATATATGTGTATATTGAGATGTATAGGTATGTATATTTGCGTGTGTGGACCTGTGTGTATATACATGTGTATGGGGGTGGGTTGGGCCATTTCTTTCTTCTGTTTCCTTGCTCTACCTCGCAAATGCGGGAGACAGCGACAAAGCAAAATGAATGAATAAATAAATATACATACATATATATATATGTGGATCTCATAACCGCCCACGAGGAGAGAAATGTGGAGGTGAACCGGAGCATGCAGCGCTAAGGGCCACATCTACTGGGGAGAGGGCCTGGCCATCACTACCACAACCACAACTTGTAGTCTTATCATATCTGCTTAACCACAAGGAGACCTTGTTTCACCACCAGCAGGAAGTGATATGTCGATTTTAAATCATAACCTGCAGATGGTAATGTCATCTTTTGTTATCTCTTGTAGACAGAGTTATCAAGTTCTTTCACCTCAACCTGCTGTTGGTACTATCTTCTTTCATTACCTCTTGTAGAGAGGGGTGATCAAGGTTCCACACTTCCAATGGAAGGGGTTATCAAGTTTTATCATCACCTGCTGTGGATTGTTTTAACAAGCTGAGTCACTGCTTTCATCACCACCTGGAGGCTAAAGTTAATGAATCATGATAAAACCTGCATTCTCTCTGTTCTATCATCTTTAGCAAATGTCCCTATGTCTGTCATTAACACCTGCTCTTCATTAGCATAAACTGTGTAAAATACAATTGGCTATATAGCCCTCCCAATTGATGATTCCCTCTACATTTTCTACCATTCATAGAATAGATTATAAATGAGATGTGTAGAGTTAGTTGTGATAATGTTTGTTATTGATAGCTATTAGCACAGGTTAGATTTTTATATGACACCATTTAATTGTTTAATTGAAACCTTTCACAGTAATGAATGGAAAACTTTGATATTTGAAGGATGAAAATCTTCTCCCAGAGGTGTATACAGTAGTAATGAAATGGTAATGTTCTCGTTGACAAAACCTTTTGCTTGATTTTTCTGTGAGATATGAACAGTGAAGTAATCTGAAGAGATTTATGCTTCACTCTAACTCAGTGCTGTAATTAAATGTCTCACTTAAGTCATTAATTATAGAAATTCATGGTGCTCCATGAAGAGGTCAAGGGTCTTCCTAGCCAAAGACAACCATGGCCATTGTGGCTACCAGCACATAGTGACATATGATAACAACTTCTATGTATGAACTCATGTGTAGTTGTAAGTCATGGTGCAACAGGGAACCATCAAACTCAGCCAGAGGAGGGAAGCTTGCATTATGTTGTGGCAGACAAGGACAGTTACCAGGCTTTAGGACACTCATTATGCACATTATGATATATGAAGACCTCAACCTTCACAGCAAACCTTAAAGGTAGCATGAGGAGAGTTGAAAAGTTTTATAGTCACTAGCACTGTGGTACCACTTCGACAAAGCTTTTTTCCTCTCTTTTTATCTGCCAAAAGTTTCATCCAAAAGTATCTCAGTCATCAAAAGTCATTGGAGCTTCTGGAGGTATGAAAAAAAATTTGGTGATGAGAGTTATCACATCCCAAACAGACAGATTGACTCAGCGAACTGAGAGTTCAGAAACATCCCAGAAAGGCTTGCTGGAAGATAATTAATTCTTGTTTGTACATAGTGTAAATAACTTCGTTTTTGTTCTTGTGTATATATATATATATATATATATATATATATATATATATATATATATATATATATATATATATATATATATATATATATATATATATATATATATATATATATATATATATACCATTACCGCTGTAAGGGTATAGTGGACAACGGCCGGGCTCATAACGTCTTCGATGTGGCCCGGGCTATCGTGCCAGCCTATGCGGCACTTCAGCAACCCGGAATTATTCCCTGAAACAACGCTTGGAAGGAGGCAGAAGTGATATTGTGACAATGATTGTGTCAGCGTCGCGTCGCCTCGCCGCAGTGTATCGAGACAGACTTCCCCAGAACTTTTTAAAGGGGAAGTAAATGTTTATAGTTGTGTTACTGGAGTGATAGTTTTCATGCATGGTGTTTTGACAAGAAAATAGTGAAGTTGGAGAAAAATGTAGCTTAGACATTGAAGCTTATTGATTCAGTGGTGAAATTGATGAGAACTGCTATTGACGTTTGTGTGAATAAATTGTACATTTCCTTTTCCATAGCCAGAGGTTGAACCATTATGTGACGTTCATTTTTTCATTCATTTCAAGCTAAAAGTTTGTTTTCTAAATTGTTTCTTACATTTTTCATATGTATATATATGTATGTGTGTGTGTGTGTGTGTGTGTGTGTGTGTATATATATATGTATATTATCCCTGGGGATAGGGGTGAAAGAATACTTCCCACGTATTCCTCGCGTGTCGTAGAAAGCGACTAGAGGGGACGGGAGCGGGGGGCCGGAAATCCTCCCCTCCTTGTATTAACTTTCTAAAATGGGAAACAGAAGAAGGAGTCACGCGGGGAGTGCTCATCCTCCTCGAAGGCTCAGAGTGGGGTGCCTAAATGTGTGTGGATGTAACCAAGATGTGAAAAAAGGAGAGATAGGTAGTATGTTTGAGGAAAGGAACCTGGATGTTTTGGCTCTGAGTGAAACGAAGCTCAAGGGTAAAGGGGAAGAGTGGTTTGGAAATGTCTGGGGAGTGAAGTCAGGGGTTAGTGAGAGGACAAGAGCAAGGGAAGGAGTAGCAATACTCCTGAAACAGGAGTTGTGGGAGTATGTGATAGAATGTAAGAAAGTAAATTCTCGATTAATATGGGTAAAATTGAAAGTTGATGGAGAGAGGTGGGTGATTATTGGTGCATATGCACCTGGGCATGAGAAGAAAGATCATGAGAGGCAAGTGTTTTGGGAGCAGCTAAATGAGTGTGTTAGCAGTTTTGATGCACGAGACCGTGTTATAGTGATGGGTGATTTGAATGCAAAGGTGAGTAATGTGGCAGTTGAGGGAATAATTGGTATGCATGGGGTGTTCAGTGTTGTAAATGGAAATGGTGAAGAGCTTGTAGATTTATGTGCTGAAAAAGGACTGATGATTGGGAATACCTGGTTTAAAAAGCGAGATATACATAAGTATACTTATGTAAGTAGGAGAGATGGCCAGAGAGAATTATTGGATTACGTGTTAATTGACAGGCGTGCGAAAGAGAGACTTTTGGATGTCAATGTGCTGAGAGGTGCAACTGGAGGGATGTCTGATCATTATCTTGTGGAGGCTAAGGTGAAGATTAGTATGGGTTTTCAGAAAAGAAGAGTGAATGTTGGGGTGAAGAAGGTGGTGAGAGTAAGTGAGCTTGGGAAGGAGACCTGTGTGAAGAAGTATCAGGAGAGACTATGTACAGAATGGAAAAAGGTGAGAACAATGGAAGTAAGGGGAGTGGGGGAGGAATGGGATGTATTTAGGGAATCAGTGATGGATTGCGCAAAAGATGCTTGTGGCATGAGAAGAGTGGGAGGTGGGCTGTTTAGAAAGGATAGTGAGTGGTGGGATGAAGAAGTAAGAGTATTAGTGAAAGAGAAGAGAGAGGCATTTGGACGATTTTTGCAGGGAAAAAATGCAATTGAGTGGGAGAAGTATAAAAGAAAGAGACAGGAGGTCAAGAGAAAGGTGCAAGAGGTGAAAAAAAGGGCAAATGAGAGTTGGGGTGAGAGACTATCAGTAAATTTTAGGGAGAATAAAAAGATGTTCTGGAAGGAGGTAAATAGGGTGCGTAAGACAAGGGAGCAAATGGGAACTTCAGTGAAGGGCGCAAATGGGGAGGTGATAACAAGTAGTGGTGATGTGAGAAGGAGATGGAATGAGTATTTTGAAGGTTTGTTGAATGTGTCTGATGACAGAGTGGCAGATATAGGGTGTTTGGGTCGAGGTGGTGTGCAAAGTGAGAGGGTTAGGGAAAATGATTTGGTAAACAGAGAAGAGGTAGTAAAAGCTTTGCGGAAGATGAAAGCCGGCAAGGCAGCAGGTTTGGATGGTATTGCTGTGGAATTTATTAAAAAAGGGGGTGACTGTATTGTTGACTGGTTGGTAAGGTTATTTAATGTATGTATGACTCATGGTGAGGTGCCTGAGGATTGGCGGAATGCGTGCATAGTGCCATTGTACAAAGGCAAAGGGGATAAGAGTGAGTGCTCAAATTACAGAGGTGTAAGTTTGCTGAGTATTCCTGGTAAATTATACGGGAGGGTATTGATTGAGAGGGTGAAGGCATGTACAGAGCATCAGATTGGGGAAGAGCAGTGTGGTTTCAGAAGTGGTAGAGGATGTGTGGATCAGGTGTTTGCTTTGAAGAATGTATGTGAGAAATACTTAGAAAAGCAAATGGATTTGTATGTAGCATTTATGGATCTGGAGAAGGCATATGATAGAGTTGATAGAGATGCTCTGTGGAAGGTATTAAGAATATATGGTGTGGGAGGCAAGTTGTTAGAAGCAGTGAAAAGTTTTTATCGAGGATGTAAGGCATGTGTACGTGTAGGAAGAGAGGAAAGTGATTGGTTCTCAGTGAATGTAGGTTTGCGGCAGGGGTGTGTGATGTCTCCATGGTTGTTTAATTTGTTTATGGATGGGGTTGTTAGGGAGGTAAATGCAAGAGTCTTGGAAAGAGGGGCAAGTATGAAGTCTGTTGGGGATGAGAGAGCTTGGGAAGTGAGTCAGTTGTTGTTCGCTGATGATACAGCGCTGGTGGCGGATTCATGTGAGAAACTGCAGAAGCTGGTGACGGAGTTTGCTAAAGTGTGTGGAAGAAGAAAGTTAAGAGTAAATGTGAATAAGAGCAAGGTTATTAGGTACAGTAGGGTTGAGGGTCAAGTCAATTGGGAGGTGAGTTTGAATGGAGAAAAACTGGAGGAAGTGAAGTGTTTTAGATATCTGGGAGTGGATCTGTCAGCGGATGGAACCATGGAAGCGGAAGTGGATCATAGGGTAGGGGAGGGGGCGAAAATTTTGGGAGCCTTGAAAAATGTGTGGAAGTCGAGAACATTATCCCGGAAAGCAAAAATGGGTATGTTTGAAGGAATAGTAGTTCCAACAATGTTGTATGGTTGCGAGGCGTGGGCTATGGATAGAGTTGTGCGCAGGAGGATGGATGTGCTGGAAATGAGATGTTTGAGGACAATGTGTGGTGTGAGGTGGTTTGATCGAGTAAGTAACGTAAGGGTAAGAGAGATGTGTGGAAATAAGAAGAGCGTGGTTGAGAGAGCAGAAGAGGGTGTTTTAAAATGGTTTGGGCACATGGAGAGAATGAGTGAGGAAAGATTGACCAAGAGGATATATGTGTCGGAGGTGGAGGGAACGAGGAGAAGAGGGAGACCAAATTGGAGGTGGAAAGATGGAGTGAAAAAGATTTTGTGTGATCGGGGCCTGAACATGCAGGAGGGTGAAAGGAGGGCAAGGAATAGAGTGAATTGGAGCGATGTGGTATACAGGGGTTGACGTGCTGTCAGTGGATTGAATCAAGGCATGTGAAGCGTCCGGGGTAAACCATGGAAAGCTGTGTAGGTATGTATATTTGTGTGTGTGGACGTGTGTATGTACATGTGTATGGGGGGGTTGGGCCATTTCTTTCGTCTGTTTCCTTGCGCTACCTCGCAAACGCGGGAGACAGCGACAAAGTATAAAAAAAAAAAAAAAATATATATATATATATATATATATATATATATATATATATATATATATATATATATATATATATATATATATATATATATATATATATATATATATATATATATATATATGTATATATATATATATATATATATATATATATATATATATATATATATATATATATATATATATATATATATATATATATATATATATATATATATATATATATATATATATATATATATATATATATATATATATATATATATATATATATATATATATATATATATATATATATATATATATATATATATATATATATATATATATATATATATATATATATATATATATATATATATATATATATATATATATATATATATATATATATATATATATATATATATTTATTCCCTGGGGATAGGGGAGAAAGAATACTTCCCACGTATTCCCTGCGTGTCGTAGAAGGCGACTAAAAGGGGAGGGAGCGGGGGGCTGGAAATCCTCCCCTCTCAATTTTTTCTAATTTTCCAAAAGAAGGAACAGAGAAGGGGGCCAGGTGAGGATATTCCCTCAATGGCCCAGTCCTCAGTTCTTAGCGCTACCTCGCTAACGCGGGAAATGGCGAATAGTTTGAAAAAAAAAAAAAATATATATATATATATATATATATATATATATATATATATATATATATATATATATATATATATATATATATATATATATATATATGTATATATATATATATATATATATATATATATATATATATATATATATATATATATATATATATATATATATATATATATATATATATATATATATATATATATATATATATATATATATATATATATATTTAATAATTTTCCTTTGTCGCTGTCTCCCGCATTAGCAAAGAGGCGCAAGGAAACAGACGAAAGAATTGCCCAACCACCCCACATACACATGTATGTACATACACGTCCACACACACAAATATACTTACCTATACATCAAAATATATACATATATTTACACACACAGACATATGCATATATTCGCATGTACATAATTCATACTATCTGCCTTTATTCATTTCCATCGCCACCTCGCCACACATGGAATAACAACCCCCTCCCCCCTCATGTATGCGAGGTAGCGCTAGGAAAAGAAAACAAAGGCCTCATTCGTTCACACTCAGTCTCTGGCTGTCATGCAATAATTCACCGAAACCACAGCTCCCTCTCCACATCCAGGTCCCGCACAACTTTCCATGGTTTACCCCACACGCTTCACATGCACTGGTTCAATCCATTGACAGCACGTCAACCCCGGTATACCACATCGTTCCAATTCACTCTATTCCTTGCACGCCTTTCACCCTAACGCATGTTCAGGCCCCGATCACTCAAAATCTTTTCACTCCATTTTTCCACCTCCAATTTGGTCTCCCACTTCTACTCGTTCCCTCCACCTCCGACACACATATCCTCTTTCCTCACTCATTCTCTCCATGTGACCAAACCATTTCAAAACACCCTCTCCTCCTCTCTCAACCACACACTTTTTATTTCCATACATCTCTCTTACCCTTACATTACTTACTCGATCAAACAACCTCACACCACATGTTGTCCTCAAACATCTCATATCCAGCACATCCACCCTCCTGCGCACAACTCTATCCATAGTCGACGCCTCGCAACCATACAACATTGTTGGAACCACTATTCCTTCAAACATACCCATTTTTCCTTTCTCAGATAATGTTCTCGACTTCCAAAGATTCTTCAAGGAGCCCAGAAATTTCGCCCCCTCCCCCACCCTATAATTCACTTCCGCTTCCATGGTTCCATCCGCTGCCAGATCCACTCCCAGATATCTAAAACACTTTACTTCCTCCAGTTTCTCTCCATTCAAACTTACCTCCCAATTGTCTTGACCCTCTTCCCTGCTGTACCTAATAACCTTGCTCTTATTCACATTTTCTCTTAACTTTCTTCTTTCACACACTTTACCAAACTCAGCCACCAGCTTCTGCTGTTTCTCACATGAATAATCCACCAGCGCGGTATCATCAGCGAACAACAACTGACTCACTTCCCAAGCTCTCTCATCCACATTCGACTGCATACTTGCCCCTCTTTCCAAAACTCTCGCATTCACCTTCTTAACAACCCCGTCCATAAACAAATTAAACAACAATGGAGACATCATAAACCCCTGCCGCAAACCTACATTCACCGAGAACCAATCACTTTCCTCTCTTCCTACACGTACACATGCCTTACATTCTTGATAAAAACTTTTCACTGCTTGTAACAACTTGCCTCCCACACCATGTATTCTTAATACCTTCCACAGAGCATCTTTATAAACTCTATCATATGCCTTCTCCATATCCATAAATGCTACATACAATTCCATTTGCTTTTCTAAGTATTTCTCACATACATTCTTCAAAGGAAACACCTGATCCAAACATCCTCTACCACTTCTGAAACTACACTGCTCTTCCCCAATCTCATACTCTGTACATGCCTTCACCCTCTCAATCAATACCCTTCCATATAATTTACCAGGATTACTCAATAAACTTATGCCTTTGTAATTTGAGCACTCACTCTTATCCCCTTTACCTTTGTACAATGGCAATGTGCAAGTAATCCGCCAATCCTCAGGCACCTCACGATGAATTATACATACATTAAATACACTTACCAACCAATCAACAATACAGTCACCCCCTTTTTTAATAAATTCCACTGCAATACCATCCAAATCTGCTGCCTTGCCGGCTTTCATCTTCCGCAAAGCTTTTACTACCGCTTCTCTGTTTACCAAATCATTTTCCCTAACCCTCTCACTTTGCACATCACCTCGACCAAAACACCCTATAACTGCCACTCTATCGTCAAACACATTCAACAAACCTTCAAAATACTCACTCCATCCCCTTCTCACATCACCACTTCTTGGTTTCACCTTCCCATTAGCCCCCTTCACTGAAGTTCCCATTTGCTCCCATGTCTTACGCACTTTATTTACCTCCTTCCAAAACATCTTTTTATTCTCCCTAAAATTTAATGATACTCTCTCACTCCAACTCTCGTTTGCCCTCTTTTTCACCTTTTGCACCTTTCTCTTGACCTCCTGCATCTTTCTTTTATACATTTCCCACTCATTTGCATTTTTTCCCTGCAAAAATCGTCCAAATGCCTCTCTCTTCTCTTTCACTAATAATCTTACTTCTTCATACCACCACTCACTACCCTTTCTAATCAACCCACCTCCGAAGCTTCTCATGCCGCAAGCATCTTTTGCGCAAGCTATCACTGCTTCCCTTAATACATCCCATTCCTCCCCAACTCCACTTACCTCCTTTGTTCTCACCTTTTTTCATTCTGAACTCAGTCTCTCCTTGTACTCCCTCACACAAGTCTCCTTCCCAAGCTCACTTACTCTCACCACTCTCATCACCCCAACATTCACTCTTCTTTTCTGTAAAACCCCTACAAATCTTCACCTTCGCCTCCTCAAGATAATCATCAAACATCCCTCCAGTTGCACCTCTCAGCACATTAACATCCAAAAGTCTCTCTTTCGCGAGCCTATCAATTAACACGTAATCCAATAACGCTCTCTGGCCATCTCTCCTACTTATATAGGTACACATATGTATATCTCGCTTTTAAACCAGGTATTCCCAATCACCAGTCCTTTTTCAGCACATAAATCTATAAGCTCTTCACCATTTCCATTTACAACACTGAACACCCCATATATACCAATTATTCCCTCAACTGCCACATTACTCACCTTTGCATTTAATTCACCCATCACTATAACCCGGTCTTTTGTATGAAAACCACTAACACACTCATTCAGCTGCTCCCAAAACACTTGCCTCTCGTGATCTTTCTTCTCATGCCCAGGTACATATGCACCAATAATCACACATCTCTCTCCATCAACTTTCAGTTTTATCCATATCAATCTAAAATTTACTTTCATACACTCTATCATATACTCCCACATCTCCTGTTTCAGTAGTAGTGCTACTCCTTCCCTTGCTATTGTCCTCTCACTAACTCCTGACTTTACTCCCAAGACATTCCCCAAACCACTCTTCCCCTTTACCCTTGAGCTTCGTTTCACTCAGAGCTAAAACATCCAGGTTCCTTTCCTCAAACAGACTACCTATATATCCCTTTATCTCATCTTGGTTACAGTCACACATTTTTAGACACCCAATCTGAGCCTTCGAGGAGGATGAGCACTCCCCGCGTGACTCCTTCTTCTGTTTCCCCTTTTAGAAATTCAAAATACATATATATATATATATATATATATATATATATATATATATATATATATATATATATATATATATATATATATATATATATATATATATATATATATATATATATATATATATATATATTGGAAAGGATCACAATTTTGCGCGTGATCAAGATATTCCTGAGTCCACGGAGAAAATGAAACACGAAAAGTTCCCGAGTGCACTTTCTTGTATTAATCACATCATCAGGGGAGACACAAGAGAGGAATATAACAGTCAGTTGATATACATCGAACAGACGAAGCTAGGACGCCATTTGGTAAACATGTGATTGTCCAAAACATACAACGAGCGTTCATAAACTTATCATTTTACAAATCTTATCAACAATAAAGTTATCTAATTTGTACAGACCATCACTAATATTAAGATTATAATTCTTTGTGTATTTAATAATAGAAGATTCAATGATATTTCTCTTGGTAATAGAGTTAGAGTTAACAACTGAGATGGCGTTACTCCAGTCAATACAATGATCATAGTTTTTAACATGATTAAACAAGGCATTTGATTCTTGTCCCGTTCTTATACTATATTTATGTTGCTTAAGTCTAACAGAAAGATCCTTACCAGTCTGACCTACATAAAATTTATCACAGTTTCCACAAGGACTTTATAGATGCAACCAAGAGAATTTTCTGGTGACTTCCTGATTAAGATACTCTTCATAGTATTATTGTTGCTAAAGGCAACATTTACATTAAAGGATTTAAGCAACATGGGAAGCAAAGTGAAATTATTATCAAAAGGGAGAACTAAAAGATTCTTGGTGTCAATGGGAGGTTTGGGCTCAACTCTATAAAATGATTTCTTTGCTAACTTAAGGGATTTGTCAATGAAAGATCTAGGGTACTTTAACTTAGATCCAATGGAATATATCTTCTCAAACTCATCATCAATAAACTCTGGACTGCAAATACGTAATGCCCTTAGGAACATAGATTGAAATGATGATGATTTAACTCTGTCATGTTGAGATGAGTAATAATGGATATATGAGCAAACATTGTTGGATTTTCTGTATATGCTAAACTTAAACTTGTTTCCTTGTCTATGGATCATGCAATCTAAAAATGGTAACATACCATTACTTTCATTTTCTACAGTAAATTTGATGGAAGGTACTAAATTGTTAAGAAAGGGCAGAAATATTTGTAAATTCTCATTTGTTGGCCAATCACAAAGAACATCATCTACATACCTAAACCAAATTGCATTAGAAGGTACGACATCCTTTAGTAATTTTGTTTCAAAAAATTCCACTTAAAGATTACTTAGTACAGGTGAAAGAGGGTTACCCATTGCCATACCAAATTTTTGAGCATAATAATCTTCATTAAATTGAAATACACAGTCTTTTATGCACAATTTTATCAGTTCAATGAAATTAGACTTTGAAACAGGTAATTGAATATCATCCAAGACATCAAATAAATATTCTAAAAGGTAATCAACTGGAACTTTAGTGAAAAGTGAGGAAACATCAAAGCTAACTAGTTTGAAATCAAAATTAATATTGATATTGTTTAGCTTGTTGAGTAAATCTACATTGTTCATAATATTAGAATTTGATACCTTACCCAATAAAGGGCTTAATAAGGAAACTAACCATTTTGACAATTTATATGTGATGGAGCCTACTGAACTCACTATAGGTCTTGCTGGAAAATTTTGTTTATGTGTTTTGATAAGTCCATACATATATGGCAATGAAGGGGACAAAGATGACAAATTCCTGATAAGAGAAATGTTACCTTTCAACAACAACTTCATTTCTTTATTGAAGTGAGAATTAACTGCTTCTAAGGGATTTTTACTAAGTTTAGAATGTGTTGTGTAATCATTTAGAAGATCATTCATTTTAGATAAATAGTTACTTTTGTCTAAAATCACAACAGTGTTAGCCTTATCTGCTTTAGTAATATGTATATCCTTGTCTTTTTTTAAGGTGTTAATAGCTCTTATGAATCTTTTAGGGCAATTAGCTTCCACTGGTTTTGACAAACTGGCATACACTAAACCCTTGCAAATATTAATATCATCATTACTTAAATTACTGTATTTTTCTAAACTACAAAATGACTTTGTGACATCAACACAGCTGGCTTCTCTGTTAGAGCATACAAAACTTAAACCATAGCCTAATGCACACTAGGAATCTTTATCTAGTTGTTTATTAGACAGGTTTACCACAAAAGATGAGTTTGTGTTCTTGGTCCAGTCGCTGTTTTCAATAAGATGGTCCAACTTACGGTTTAGTGACACTTATAGCCTATTGCGTTCTTTCCTTAATTCATCATAGCAATAGTCCAACATCCGGTTCTTCCAATATGTCGGTATTATCATTTGAAAGGCACGTTTCTTCTCTCTTGAAATGCGAAAAGCCTCCTCCATTTCAAGTTTCTTTAATTCAATATTTTTTTTTAAAATGATATTTTGAAATTGGTCAAATGGTCGACCAGACAGCTGCAATAAACCTTGATGTAGGACAGATCTTGGCATCACTTGTTCATCAAGGCATTTCCTAAGGAATTCAAATCGTAACTTCAGTTGGTGAGCCTTGATTAACGATTTGGAGAGAGCAGTAACGAAAGGAGAAAGTCCAGGACAGCTTGTAGAGAAGTAATATCAACTGACTGTTATATTCCTCTCTTGTGTCTCCCCTGATGATGTGATTATTACACGAAAGTGCACTAGGGAACTTTTAGTGTTTCATTTTCCCCGTGGACTCATAGGAATATATATATATATATATATATATATATATATATATATATATATATATATATATATATATATATATATATATATATATATATATATATATATATATATATATATTGATTAGAAAGGGTAGTGAGTGGTGGGATGAAGAAGTAAGAGTATTAGTGAAAGAGAAGAGAGAGGCATTTGGACGATTTTTGCAGGGAAAAAATGAAATTGAGTGGGAGATGTATAAAAGAAAGAGACAGGAGGTCAAGAGAAAGGTGCAAGAGGTGAAAAAAAGGGCAAATGAGAGTTGGGGTGAGAGAGTATCATTAAATTTTAGAGAGAATAAAAAGATGTTCTGGAAGGAGGTAAATAAAGTGCGTAAGACAAGGGAGCAAATGGGAACTTCAGTGAAGGGCGCAAATGGGGAGGTGATAGCAAGTAGTGGTGATGTGAGAAGTAGATGGAGTGAGTATTTTGAAGGTTTGTTGAATGTGTTTGATGATAGAGTTGCAGATATAGGGTGTTTTGGTCGAGGTGGTGTGCAAAGTGGGAGGGTTAGGGAAAATAATTTGGTAAACAGAGAAGAGGTAGTGAAAGCTTTGCGAAAGATGAAAGCCGGCAAGGCAGCAGGTTTGGATGGTATTGCAGTGGAATTTATTAAAAAAGGGGTGACTGTATTATTGACTGATTGGTAAGGTTATTTAATGTATGTATGACTCATGGTGAGGTGCCTGAGGATTGGCGGAATGCGTGCATAGTGCCATTGTACAAAGGCAAAGGGGATAAGAGTGAGTGCTCAAATTACAGAGGTATAAGTTTGTTGAGTTTTCCTGGTAAATTATATGGGAGCGTATTGATTGAGAGGGTGAAGGCATGTACAGAGCATCAGATTGGGGAAGAGCAGTGTGGTTTCAGAAGTATGGTAGAGGATGTGTGGATCAGGTGTTTGCTTTGAAGAATGTATGTGAGAAATACTTAGAAAAGCAAATGGATTTGTATGTAGCATTTATGGATCTGGAGAAGGCATATGATAGAGTTGATAGAGATGCTCTGTGGAAGGTATTAAGAATATATGGTGTGGGAGGAAAGTTGTTAGAAGCAGTGAAAAGTTTTTATCGAGGATGTAAGGCATGTGTACGTGTAGGAAGAGAGGAAAGTGATTGGTTCTCAGTGAATGTAGGTTTGCGGCAGGGGTGTGTGATGTCTCCATGGTTGTTTAATTTGTTTATGGATGGGGTTGTTAGGGAGGTAAATGCAAGAGTTTTGGAAAGAGGGGCAAGTATGAAGTTTGTTGGGGATGAGAGAGCTTGGAAAGTGAGTCAGTTGTTGTTCGCTGATGATACAGCGCTGGTGGCTGATTCATGTGAGAAACTGCAGAAGCTGGTGACTGAGTTTGGTAAAGTGTGTGGAAGAAGAAAGTTAAGAGTAAATGTGAATAAGAGCAAGGTTATTAGGTACAGTAGGGTTGAGGGTCAAGTCAATTGGGAGGTGAGTTTGAATGGAGAAAAACTGGAGGAAGTGAAGTGTTTTAGATAGCTGGGAGTGCATCTGGCAGCGGATGGAACCATGGAAGCGGAAGTGGATCATAGGGTGGGGGAGGGGGCGAAAATTCTGGGGGCCTTGAAGAATGTGTGGAAGTCGAGAACGTTATCTCGGAAAGCAAAAATGGGTATGTTTGAAGGAATAGTGGTTCCAACAATGTTGTATGGTTGCGAGGCGTGGGCTATGGACAGAGTTGTGCGCAGGAGGATGGATGTGCTGGAAATGAGATGTTTGAGGACAATGTGTGGTGTGAGGTGGTTTGATCGAGTGAGTAACGTAAGGGTAAGAGAGATGTGTGGAAATAAAAAGAGCGTGTTTGAGAGAGCAGAAAAGGGTGTTTTGAAGTGGTTTTGGCACATGGAGAGAATGAGTGAGGAAAGATTGACCAAGAGGATATATGTGTCGGAGGTGGAGGGAACGAGGAGAAGAGGGAGACCAAATTGGAGGTGGAAAGATGGAGTGAAAAAGATTTTGTGTGATCGGGGCCTGAACATGCAGGAGGGTGAAAGGAGGGCAAGGAATAGAGTGGATTGGAGCGATGTGGTATACCGGGGTTTACGTGCTGTCAGTGGATTGAATCAAGGCATGTGAAGCGTCTGGGGTAAACCGTGGAAAGCTGTGTAGGTATGTATATTTGCGTGTGTGGACGTATGTATATACATGTGTATGGGGGGGGCCATTTCTTTCGTCTGTTTCCTTGCGCTACCTCGCAAACGCGGGAGACAGCGACAAAGTATAATAAAAAAACAAATATATATATATATATATATATATATATATATATATATATATATATATATATATATATATATATATATATATATATATATACATATATGTGTGTATGTTTTTTATTATTTTACACTTTGCTTTGTCGCTGTCTTCCGCGTTAGAGAGTTAGCGCAAGAAAACAGACGAAAGAATGGCCCAACCCGCCCACATACACATGTATATACATACATGTCCACACACGCACAATATATATACCTATACATCTCAATGTACACATATATATACACACACAGACATATACATATATACACATGTACGTAATCCATACGGTCTGCCTTTATTTGTTCCCATCGCCACCTCGCCACACATGGAATAACAACCCCCTCCCCCCTCATGTGATCGAGGTTGCGCTAGGAAAAACACCAAAGGCCCCATTCGTTCACACTCAGTCTCTAGCTGTCATGTAATAATGCACCGAAACCACAGCTATCTTTCCACATCCAGGCCCCACACACTATGCATGGTTTACCCAAGACGCTTCACATGCCCTGGTTCAATACATTGACAGCACGTCGACCCCAGTATACCACATCGTTCCAATTCACTCTATTCCTTGCCCTCCTTTCACCATCATGCATGTTCAGGCCAAGATCACTCAAAATCTTTTTCATTCCATCTCCACCTCCAATTTGGTCTCCCACTTCTCCTCGTTCCCTCCACCTCTGACACATATATCCTCTTGGTCAATCTTTCCTCACTCATTCTCTCCATGTGACCAAACCATTTCAAAAAACCCTCTTCTGCTCTGTCAACCACACTCTTTTTATTTCCAAACATCTCTCTCACCCTTACCTCACTTACTCGATCAAACCACCTCACACCACATATTGTCCTCAAACATCTCATTTCCAGCACATACACCCTCCTGCGCACAACTCTATCTATAGCCCACGCCTCGCAACCATACAACATAGCTGAAACCACTATTCCTTCAAATTTACCCATTTTTGCTTTCCGAGATAATGTGCTCAACTTTCAAATATTCTTCAATGCTCCCAGAATTTTCGCCCCCTCCCCCACCCTATGATTCACTTCCGCTTCCATGGTTCCATCTGCTGCCAGATCCACTCCTAGATATCTAAAACACTTCACTTCCTCCAGCTTTTCTCCATTCAAACTTACTTCCCAATTGACTTGACCCTCAACCCTACTGTACCTAATAACCTTGCTCTTATTCACATTTACTCATAACTTTCTTCTTTCAAACACTTTACCGAACTCAGTCACCAGCTTCTGCAGTTTCTTACATGAATCAGCCACCAGCGCTGTATCATCAGCGAACAACAAGTGACTCACTTCCCAAGCTCTCTCATCCACAACAGACTGCATACTTGCCCCTCTTTCCAAACCTCTTGCATTCACCTCCTTAACAACGACATCCATAAACAAATTAAACAACCATGGAGACATCCCACACCCCTGCCGCAAACCT
>NC_092234.1:28240918-28248418 GCF_036320965.1 Panulirus ornatus | reverse complement strand
CCTGCCAAAATCGTCCAAATGCCTCTCTCTTCTCTTTCACTAATACTCTTACTTCTTCATCCCACCACTCACTACCCTTTTTAATCAACCCACCTGCCACTCTTGTCATGCCACAAGCATCTTTTGCGCAATCCATCACTGATTCCCTAAATACATCCCATTCCTCCCCCACTCCCCTTACTTCCATTGTTCTCACCTTTTTCCATTCTGTACTCAGTCTCTCCTGGTACCTCCTCACACAAGTCTCCTTCCCAAGCTCACTTACTCTCACCACCCTCTTCACCCCAACATTCACTCTTCTTTTCTGAAAACCCATACAAATCTTCACCTTTGCCTCCACAAGATAATGATCAGACATCCCTCCAGTTGCACCTCTCAGCACATTAATATCCAAAAGTCTCTCTTTCGCGCGCCTGTCAATTAACACGTAATCCAATAACACTCTCTGGCCATCTCTCCTACTTACATAAGTATACTTATGTATATCTCGCTTTGTAAACCAGGTATTCCCAATCATCAGTCCTTTTTCAGCACATAAATCTACAAGCTCTTCACCCTTTCCATTTACAACACTGAACACCCCATGTATACCAATTATTCCCTCAACTGCCACATTACTCACCTTTGCATTCAAATCACCCAACACTATAACCCGGTCTCGTGCATCAAAACCACTAACACACTCATTCAGCTGCTCCCAAAACACTTGCCTCTCATGTTCTTTCTTCTCATGCCCAGGTGCATATGCACCAATAATCACCCATCTCCATCAACTTTCAGTTTTATCCATAATAATCGAGAATTTACTTTCTTACATTCTATCACATACTTCCACAACTCCTGTTTCAGGAGTACTGCTACTCCTTCCCTTGCTCTTGTCCTCTCATTAACCCCTGACTTTACTCCCAAGACATTCCCAAACCACTCTTCCCCTTTACCCTTGAGCTTCGTTTCACTCAGAGCCATAACATCCAGGTTCCTTTCCTCAAACATACTACCTATCTCTCCTTTTTTCCCATCTTGGTTACATCCACACACATTTAGGCACCCCAATCTGAGCCTTCGAGGAGGATGAGCACTCCCCGCGTGACTCCTTCTTCTGTTTCCCATTTTAGAAAGTTAAAAAATACAAGGAGGGGAGGATATCTGGCCCCCCGCTCCCGTCCCCTCTAGTCGCTTTCTACGACACGCGAGGAATGCGTGGGAAGTATTGTTTCACCCCTATCCCCAGGGATGATATACATATATATATACACATACACACACATACACACACACACACATACATATATATATATATATATATATATATATATATATATATATATATTTGAAAAATGTAAGAAACAATTTAGAAAACTGAAACTTCTAGCTTGAAATGAAATGAAAAAATGAATGTCACATAATGGTTCAACCTCTGGCTATGGAAAAAGGAAATGTTTAATTTATTTACACAAACGTCAATAGTAGTTCTCATTAATTTAACCACTGTATCAATAAGCTTCAATGTCTAAGCTACATTTTTTCCAATTTCACTATTTTCTTGTCAAAGCACCATGTATGAAAACTATCACTCCAGTAACACAACTATAAACATTTACTTCCCCTTTAAAAAAAGTTTTGGGGAAGTCTGTCCCGATACACTGCGGGACACTCTACCACCTGGCGAGGTTTGTGTTGCAATGGTTCTTGATTCACAAACGTAGTAGCATCACTGGTGGGCCAAGGTAGTTCCGTTGGCGAAGAGGAGCTCATGAAACATGTCAGAAAGCATGCTAATGCAGGCAGGAGTGATGGCTGATGCAAACTGGTATCGCTCTGAATGATGTGATGGGGACGAGATGATCCTCTGACTCACGTCCTAGAGATCCGATCTCACAGAGCGGACGAAGCTGCTTCAGTTGGCGTGGATGGGGTCATCATCAATACACACTTCCATCCATTATTATCATCATTATATCATCCTCATCAGTTTGTATAGGCTGTGGCAGTTGGTGAAGAGGTTGTCAGGCAGATGCTGCAGACGGTTGTTGTCCAGACTCAGTCGTTCCAGCTGGTGCAGGTCCTGGAAGGCGCCTCGCTCGATGGTGTGGATCTGCTTGTTAGACGGCGAGTGAAGACTGTACCATCGTCAGCCACGTTACGACAACTTCCCGCTTCTGTGTCAGCGTCAGCAGGGCGAGATAACGAGAGGAGCAGCAGCAGTAACGGCAGGAGTAGCAGTAGCACTGGTGAGGCCGGGTGGGTCCAGGCCCGTCGGGCGCCACACCTGGCCAGCATGGTATGGTCCAGCCTCCACCACACACACACACACACACCACTTAACCACCGCAGTAATTATCGTCTTGTGTTAAAGTAATTCCAAGAAATTCATGGAATCACTTTTCAACGCTTCACTTCATATATATATATATATATATATATATATATATATATATATATATATATATATATATATATATATATATATATATATATATATATATATAATATATATATATATATATATATATATACATATATACATATATATATCATTAAATTTTAGGGAGAATAAAAAGATGTTCTGGAAGGAGGTAAATAAAGTGCGTAAGACAAGGGAGCAAATGGAAACTTCATTGAAGGGCGCAAATGGGGAGGTGATAACAAGTAGTGGTGATGGGAGAAGGAGATGGAGTGAGTATTTTGAAGGTTTGTTGAATGTGTTTGATGATAGAGTGGCAGATATAGGGTGTTTTGGTCGAGGTGGTGTGCAAAGTGAGAGGGTTAGGGAAAATGATTTGGTAAACAGAGAAGAGGTAGTGAAAGCTTTGCGGAAGATGAAATCCGGGAAGGCAGCAGGTTTGGATGGTATTGCAGTGGAATTTATTAAAAAAGGGGGTGACTGTATTGTTGACTGGTTGGTAAGGTTATTTAATGTATGTATGACTCATGGTGAGGTGCCTGAGGATTGCCGGAATGAGTACATAGTGCCATTGTACAAAGGCAAAGGGGATAAGAGTGAGTGATCAAATTACAGAGGTATAAGTTTGTTGAGTATTCCTGGTAAATTATATGGGAGGGTATTGATTGAGAGGGTGAAGGCATGTACAGAGCATCAGATTGGGGAAGAGCAGTGTGGTTTCAGAAGTGGTAGAGGATGTGTGGATCAGGTGTTTGCTTTGAAGAATGTATGTGAGAAATACTTAGAAAAGCAAATGGATTTGTATGTAGCATTTATGGATCTGGAAAAGGCATATGATAGAGTTGATAGAGATGCTCTGTGGAAGGTATTAAGAATATATGGTGTGGGAGGAAAGTTGTTAGAAGCAGTGAAAAGTTTTTATCGAGGATGTAAGGCATGTGTACGTGTAGGAAGAGAGGAAAGTGAATGGATCTCAGTGAATGTAGGTTTGCGGCAGGGGTGTAAGATATCTCGATGGTTGTTTAATTTGTTTATGGATGGGGTTGTTAGGGAGGTAAATGCAAGAGTTTTGGAAAGAGGGGCAAGTATGAAGTCTGTTGGGGATGAGAGAGCTTGGGAAGTGAGTCAGTTCTTGTTCGCTGATGAAACAGCGCTGGTGGCTGATTCATGTGAGAAACTGCAGAAGCTGGTGACTGAGTTTGGTAAAGTGTGTGGAAGAAGAAAGTTAAGAGTAAATGTGAATAAGAGCAAGGTTATTAGGTACAGTAGGGTTGAGGGTCAAGTCAATTGGGAGGTGAGTTTGAATGGAGAAAACTGGAGGAAGTGAAGTGTTTTAGATATATGGGGGTGGATCTGGCAGTGGATGGAACCATGGAAGCGGAAGTGGATCATAGGGTGGGGGAGGGGGCGAAAATTCTGGGGGCCTTGAAGAATGTGTGGAAGTCGAGAACATTATCTCGGAAAGCAAAAATGGGTATGTTTGAAGGAATATTGGTTCCAACAATGTTGTGTGGTTGCGAGGCGTGGGCTATGGATAGAGTTGTGCGCAGGAGGATGGATGTGCTGGAAATGAGATGTTTGAGGACAATGTGTGGTGTGAGGTGGTTTGATCGAGTGAGTAACGTAAGGGTAAGAGAGATGTGTGGAAATAAAAAGAGCGTGGTTGAGAGAGCAGAAGAGGGTGTTTTGAAGTGGTTTTGGCACATGGAGAGAATGAGTGAGGAAAGATTGACCAAGAGGATATATGTGTCGGAGGTGGAGGGAACGAGGAGAAGAGGGAGACCAAATTGGAGGTGGAAAGATGGAGTGAAAAAGATTTTGTGTGATCGGGGCCTGCACATGCAGGAGGGTGAAAGGAGGGCAAGGAATAGAGTGAATTGGAGCGATGTGGTATACCGGGGTTGACGTGCTGTCAGTGGATTGAATCAAGGCATGTGAAGCGTCTGGGGTAAACCATAGAAAGCTGTGTAGGTATGTATATTTGCGTGTGTGGACGTATGTATATACATGTGTATGGGGGGGGGTTGGGCCATTTCTTTCGTCTGTTTCCTTGCGCTACCTCTCAAACGCGGGAGACAGCGACAAAGTATAATAAAAAAATAATAAAATAAAAAAAAATATATATATATATATATATATATATATATATATATATATATATATATATATATATATATATATATATATATATATATATATATATATATATATATATATATATATATATATATATATATATATATATATACATATATATATATACATATATATATATATATATATATATATATATATATATATATATATATATATATTTTTTTTTTTTTGCTTTGTCGCTGTCTCCCGCGTTTGCGAGGTAGCGCAAGGAAACAGACGAAAGAAATGGCCCAACCCACCCCCATACACATGCCTTGATTCAATCCACTGACAGCACGTCAACCCCGGTATACCACATCGCTCCAATTCACTCTATTCCTTGCCCTCCTTTCACCCTCCTGCATGTTCAGGCCCCGATCACACAAAATCTTTTTCACTCCATCTTTCCACCTCCAAGTTGGTCTCCCTCTTCTCCTTGTTCCCTCCACCTCCGACACATATATCCTCTTGGTCAATCTTTCCTCACTCATCCTCTCCATGTGCCCAAACCACTTCAAAACACCATCTTCTCTCTCAACCACGCTCTTTTTATTTCCACACATCTCTCTTACCCTTACGTTACTTACCCGATCAAACCACCTCACACCACACATTGTCATCAAACATCTCATTTCCAGCACATCCATCCTCCTGCGCACAACTCTATCCATAGTCCACGCCTCGCAACCATACAACATTGTTGGAACCACTATTACTTCAAACATACCCATTTTTGCTCTCCGAGATAACGTTCTCGACTTCCACACATTCTTCAAGGCTCCCAGAATTTTCGCCTCCTCCCCCACCCTATGATCCATTTCCGCTTCCATGGTTCCATCCGCTGCCAGATCCACTCCCAGATATCTAAAACACTTCACTTCCTCCAGTTTTTCTCCATTCAAACTCACCTCCCAATTGAATTGACCCTCAACCCTACTGTACCTAATAACCTTGCTCTTATTCACATTTACTCTTAACTTTCTTCTTTCACACACTTTACCAAACTCAGTCACCAGCTTCTGCAGTTTCTCACATGAATCAGCAACCAGCGCTGTATCATCAGCGAACAACAACTGACTCACTTCCCTAGCTCTCTCATCATATATATATATATATATATATATATATATATATATATATATATATATATTTTTTTTTTTTTTTTTTTTTTTTATACTTTGTCGCTGTCTCCCGCGTTTGCGAGATAGCGCAAGGAAACAGACGAAAGAAATGTCCCAACCCCCACCCATACACCTGTATATACTTACGTCCACACACGCAAATATACATACCTACACAACTTTCCATGGTTTACCCCAGACGCTTCACATGCCTTGATTCAATCCACTGACAGCACGTCAGCCCCGGTATACCACATCGCTCCAATTCACTCTATTCCTTGCCCTCCTTTCCCCTCCTGCATGTTCAGGCCCCGATCACACAAAATCTTTTTGACTCCATCTTTCCACCTCCAATTTGGTCTCCCTCTTCTCCTTGTTCCCTACACCTCCGACACATATATCCTCTTGGTCAATCTTTACTCACTCATCCTCTCCATGTGCCCAAACCACTTCAAAACACCCTCTTCTGCTCTCTCAACCACGCTCTTTTTATTTCCACACATCTCTCTTACCCTTACGTTACTCACTCGATCAAACCACCTCAAACCACACATTGTCCTCAAACATCTCATTTCCAGCACATCCATCATCCTGCGCACAACTCTATCCATAGCCCACGCCTAGCAACCATACAACATTGTTGGAACCACTATTCCTTCAAACATAACCATTTTTGCTTTCCGTGATAATGTTCTCGACTTCCACACATTCTTCAAGGCCCCCAGATTTTTTTTTTTTTTTAAATATATATATATATATATATATATATATATATATATATATATATATATATATATATATATATATATATATATATATATATATATATATATATATATATATATATATATATATATATATATATATATATATATATATATATATATATATATATATATATATATATGTTAGAAGCAGTGAAAAGTTTTTATCGAGGATGTAAGGCATGTGTACGTGTAGGAAGAGAGGAAAGTGATTGGTTCTCAGTGAATGTAGGTTTGCGGCAGGGGTGTTCGATGTCTCCATGGTTGTTTAATTTGTTTATGGATGAGGTTGTTAGGGAGGTAAATGCAAGAGTCTTCGAAAGAGGGGCAAGTATGAAGTCTGTTGGGGATAAGAGAGCTTGGGAAGTGAGTCAGTTGTTGTTCGCTGATGATACAGCGCTGGTGGCGGATTCATGTGAGAAACTGCAGAAGCTGGTGACGGAGTTTGGTAAAGTGTGTGGAAGAAGAAAGTTAAGAGTAAATGTGAATAAGAGCAAGGTTATTAGGTACAGTAGGGTTGAGGGTCAAGTCAATTGGGAGGTGAGTTTGAATGGAGAAAAACTGGAGGAAGTGAAGTGTTTTAGATATCTGGGAGTGGATCTGTCAGCGGATGGAACCATGGAAGCGGAAGTGGATCATAGGGTGGGGGAGGGGGCGAAAATTTTGGGAGCCTTGAAAAATGTGTGGAAGTCGAGAACATTATCCCGGAAAGCAAAAATGGGTATGTTTGAAGGAATAGTAGTTCCAACAATGTTGTATGGTTGCGAGGCGTGGGCTATGGATAGAGTTGTGCGCAGGAGGATGGATGTGCTGGAAATGAGATGTTTGAGGACAATGTGTGGTGTGAGGTGGTTTGATCGAGTAAGTAACGTAAGGGTAAGAGAGATGTGTGGAAATAAAAAGAGCGTGGTTGAGAGAGCAGAAGAGGGTGTTTTGAAATGGTTGTGGCACATGGAGAGAATGAGTGTGGAAAGATTGACCAAGAGGATATATGTGTCGGAGGTGGAGGGAACGAGGAGAAGAGGGAGACCAAATTGGAGGTGGAAAGATGGAGTGAAAAGGATTTTGTGTGATC
>NC_092234.1:28218418-28235918 GCF_036320965.1 Panulirus ornatus | reverse complement strand
ATATATATATATATATATATGTATATATATATATATATATATATATATATATATATATATATTTTTATACTATTCACCATTTCCCGCATTAGCAAGGTAGCGTTAAGAACAGAGGACTGGGCCTTAGAGGGAATATCCTCTCCTGGCCCCCTTCTCTGTTCCCTCTTTTGGAAAATTGAAAAAAAAAAAAAAAATGAGAGGAGAGGATTTCCAGCCCCCCGCTCCCTTCCCTTCTAGTCGCCTTCTACGACACGCAGTTAATACGTGGGAAGTATTTTTTCTCCCCTATTCCCAGGGATAGTGTGTTTTCAGAAGTGGTAGAGGATATGTGGATCAGGTGTTTGCTTTGAAGAATGTATTTGAGAAATACTTAGAAAAGCAAATGGATTTGTATGTAGCATTTATGGATTTGGAGAAGGCATATGATAGAGTTGATAGAAATGCTCTGTGGAAGGTATTAAGAATATATGGTGTGGGAGGCAAGTTGTTAGAAGCAGTGAAAAGTTTTTATCGAGGATGTAAGGCATGTGTACGTGTAGGAAGAGAGGAAAGTGATTGGTTCTCAGTGAATGTAGGTTTGCGGCTGGGGTGTGTGATGTCTCCATGGTTGTTTAATTTGTTTATGGAGGGGTTGTTAGGGAGGTGAATGCAAGAGTTTTGGAAAGAGGGGCAATTATGAAGTCTGTTGGGGATGAGAGAGCTTGTGAAGTGAGTCAGTTGTTGTTCGCTGATGATACAGCGCTGGTGGCTGATTCATGTGAGAAACTGCAGAAGCTGGTGACTGAGTTTGGTAAAGTGTGTGAACGATGAAAGTTAAGAGTAAATGTGAATAAGAGCAAGGTTATTAGGTACAGTAGGTTTGAGGGTCAAGTCAATTGGGAGGTAAGTTCGAATGGAGAAAAACTGGAGGAAGTAAAGTGTTTTAGATATCTGGAAGTGGATCTGGCAGCGGATGGAACCATGGAAGCGGAAGTGGATCATAGGGTGGGGGAGGGGGCGAAAATTCTGGGAGCCTTGAAGAATGTGTGGAAGTCGAGAACATTATCTCGGAAAGCAAAAATGGGTATGTTTGAAGGAATAGTGGTTCCAACAATGTTGTATGGTTGCGAGGCGTGGGCTATGGATAGAGTTGTGCGCAGGAGGATGGATGTGATGGAAATGAGATGTTTGAGGACAATGTGTGGTGTGAGGTGGTTTGATCGAGTAAGTAACGTGAGGGTAAGAGAGATGTGTGGAAATAAAAAGAGCGTGGTTGAGAGAGCAGAAGAAGGTGTTTTGAAATGTTTTGGGCACATGGAGAGAATGAGTGAGGAAAGATTGACCAAGAGGATATATGTGTCGGAGGTGGAGGGAACGAGAAGTGGGAGACCAAATTGGAGGTGGAAAGATGGAGTGAAAGAGATTTTGTGTGATCGGGGCCTGAACATGCAGGAGGGTGAAAGGAGGGCAAGGAATAGAGTGAAATGGATCGATGTGGTATACCGTGGTTGACATGCTGTCAGTGGATTGAATCAGGGCATGTGAAGCGTCTGGGGTAAACCTTGGAAAGCTGTGTAGGTATGTATATTTGCGTGTGTGGACGTATGTATATACATGTGTATGGGGGTGGGTTGGGCCATTTCTTTCGTCTGTTTCCTTGCGCTACCTCGCAAACGCGGGAGACAGCGACAAAGCAAAAAAAAAAATTATATCTATATATATATATATACACTTGAGTTATGTTTGGGTGTGTAGTTTTTTGGATAGTTTATTGCCTTGTTGACGCTGGAAACACTGCACTGGAGTTGCTATCTCCCCCTGGACTGTCTAGGGTTAGGCACAAAACGCTAAGAAGCAGCACTGGAGTTTAAACAGATTTGCCAAGGAGTAAAAGGTACAAGTGACTGAGGGTGATGGCACTGAATGTAAATTGGATGACTGATGAAAGCAAGAAGAGGGACCTTGTGGAAATTTTTTTTTTTCTAAGCTATATCTTGGATGTGCTGGGTAAACCCATATCTTGAGCAGGGTGTATGAAGTGAAAATGGAGATGATGAATGAGTTATGGAAGGAGGAGAGATATGGTCAGGAATGAATGTGGAAGGGGTGGTAGCAGTTGTTACATGCATGGGTATGGAGGATTGAAGGAGGAGGATACAAGTGCAAGAGCCAATAGCAAAAAGGGATGTAAAAAGGGCAATAATGAGGCTGAAGATAGGAAAGGCAATTTGAGTTGATGGGATTACAGCTGAAATGCTAAATTATGGAGGAGAACATGTAATAAAAGTGGATGCATCCGATACGTAACTTTGCAAGAAAACAGGAGGTTGTGCCTGAGGATTGTGTGAAAGCTATCGTTCTTTTATATTATAGGAAAAGGTGCTAAGGACATAAGTAGCATTTATAGGGGAATAAGTCTGTGAAGTATACCAGGAAAAGTGTATGCAAGAATGTTGAATGATAAGAGTCATGGAAATAACTGAAGTTTTAATGAGGAAAGGAGACGTGTGGATTAGAATTCCTTTGGTGGTGTTGTCAGTGGAAAAGTGTATAGTGAAAGATAAAAAGGTTGTATGCAGCTTTTATGGATTTGGAAAAAAGCGTGGGACAGAGTTGAGTGGAATGCTTTGTGGGATGTATTAAGGGTATATGGTGTACGGAGAACCTTTGGATGGTGTGAAAGACTTCTGTAGAGAAGCAAATGCATGTGTGGATAAGAGGTAAGTTTGAATGGAGAAAAACTGGAGGAAGTAAAGTGTTTCATATATCTGGGAGTTTATCTGGCAGCGGATGGAACCATGGAAGCGGAAGTGAATCATAGGGTGGGGGAGGGGGCGAAAATTCTAGGAGCCTTGAAGAATGTGTGGAAGTCGAGAACATTATCTCGGAAAGCAAAAATGGGTATGTTTGAAGGAATAGTGGTTCCAACAATGTTGTATGGTTGCGAGTCGTGGACTATGGATAGAGTTGTGCGCAGCAGGGTGGAGATGCTGGAAATGAGATGTTTGAGGACAATATGTGGTGTGAGGTGGTTTGATCGAGTAAGTAATGTAAGGGTAAGAGAGATGTATGGAAATAAAAAGTGTGTGGTTGAGAGAGCAGAAGAGGGTGTTTTGAAATGGTTTGGTCACATGGAGAGAATGAGTGAGGAAAGATTGACCAAGAGGATATATGTGTCAGAGGTGGAGGGAACGAGAAGTGGGAGACCAAATTGGAGGTGGAAAGATGGAGTGAAAAAAAATTTGAGTGATCGGGGCCTGAACATGCAGGAGGGTGAAAGGAGTGCAAGGAATAGAGTGAATTGGATCGATATGGTATACCGGGGTCGACGTGCTGTCAATGGATTGAACCAGGGCATGTGAAGCGTCTGGGGTAAACCATGGAAAGTTGTGTGGGGCCTGGATGTGGAAAGGGAACTGTGGTTTCGGTGCATTATTACATGACAGCTAGAGACTGAGTGTGAACGAATGGGGCCTTTGTTGTCTTTTCCTAGCGCTACCTCACACACATGAGGGGGGAGGGGGTTGTTATTCCATGTGCGGCGAGGTGGCGATGGGAATAAATAAAAGGCAGACAGTATGAATTATGTACATGTGTATATATGTATATGTCTGTGTGTGTATATAAATATATGTATACATTGAGATGTACAGGTATGTATATTTCCGTGTGCGGATGTGTATGTATATACATTTGTATGTGGGTGGGTTGGGCCATTCTTTCGTCTGTTTCCTTGCGCTACCTCGCTAACGCGGGAGACACCGACAAAGAAAAATAAAAAAAAAATTATATAATAGTGAGGAATATCGTCACCTGGCCCCCTTCTCTGTTCCTTCCTTTGGAAAATTAAGAAAAAAGACAAAAAAATGATAGGGGAGGATATATATATATATATATATATATATATATATATATATATATATATATATATATATATATATATATATATATATATATTTTTTCTTTCTTTCATACTATTCGCCATTTCCCGCGATAGCGAGGTAGCGTTAAGAACAGAGGACTGGGCCTTTGAGGGGAATATCCTCACCTGACCCCCTTCTCTGTTCCTTCTTTTGGAAAAAAAAAAAAAAAAAATGTGAGGGGAGGATTTCCAGCCCCCCGCTCCCTTCCCTTTTAGTCGCCTTCTACGACACGCAGGGAATACGTGGGAAGTATTCTTTCTCCCCTATCCCCAGGAATATATATATATATATATATATATATATATATATATATATATATATATATATATATATATATATATATATATATATATATATATGTATTTTTCTTTTTTTGCTTTGTCGCTGTCTCCCGCGTTTGCGAGGTAGCGCAAGGAAACAGACGAAAGAAATGGCCCAACCCTCCCCCATACACATGTATATACATACGTCCACACACGCAAATATACATACCTACACAGCTTTCCATGGTTTACCCCAGACGCCTCACATGCCTTGATTCAATCCACTGACAGCACGTCAACCCCGGTATACCACATCGCTCCAATTCACTCTATTACTTGCCCTCCTTTCACCCTCCTGCATGTTCAGGCCCCGATCACACAAAATCTTTTTCACTCCATCTTTCCACCTACAATTTGGTCTCCCTCGTCTCCTCGTTCCCTCCACCTCCGACACATATATCCTCTTAGTCAATCTTTCCTCACTCATTCTCTCCATGTGCCCAAACCATTTCAAAACACCCTCTTCTGCTCTCTCCACCACGCTCTTTTTATTTCCACACATCTCTCTTACCCTTACGTTACTTACTCGATCAAACCACCTCACACCACACATTGTCCTCAAACATCTCATTTCCAGCACATCCATCCTCCTGCGCACAACTCTATCCATAGCCCACGCCTCGCAACCATAGAACATTGTTGGAACCACTATTCCTTCAAACATACCCATTTTTGCTTTCCGAGATAATGTTCTCGACTTCCACACATTCTTCAAGGCTCCCAGAATTTTCGCCCCCTCCCCCACCCTATGATCCACTTCCGTTTCCATGGTTCCATCCGCTGCCAGATCCACTCCCAGATATCTAAAACACTTCACTTCCTCCAGTTTTTCTCCATTCAAACTCACCTCCCAATTGACTTGACCCTCGACCCTACTGTACCTAATAACCTTGCTCTTATTCAAATTTACTCTTAACTTTCTTCTTCCACACACTTTACCAAACTCAGTCACCAGCTTCTGCAGCTTCTCACATGAATCAGCCACCAGCGCTGTATCATCAGCGAACAACAACTGACTCACTTCCCAAGCTCTCTCATCCCCAACAGACTTCATACTTGCCCCTCTTTCCAAAACTCTTGCATTCACCTCCCTAACAACCCCATCCATAAACAAATTAAACAACCATGGAGACATCACACACCCCTGCCGCAAACCTACATTCACTGAGAACCAGTCACTTTCCTCTCTTCCTACACGTACACATGCCTTACATCCTCGATAAAAACTTTTCACTGCTTCTAACAACTTGCCTCCCACACCATATATTCATAATACCTTCCACAGAGCATCTCTATCAAGTAAATTCTCGATTGATATGGGTAAAACTGAAAGTTGATGGAGAGAGATGGGTGATTTTGCGCATATGCACCTGGGCATGAGAAGAAAGATCATGAGAGGCAAGTGTTTTGGGAGCAGCTGAATGGGTGTGTTAGTGGTTTTGATGCACGAGACCGGGTTATAGTGATGGGTGATTTGAATGCAAAGGTGAGTAATGTGGCAGTTGAGGGAATAATTGGTATACATGGGGTGTTCAGTGTTGTAAATGGAAATGGTGAAGAGCGTGTAGATTTATGTGCTGAAAAAGGACTGATGATTGGGAATACCTGGTTTAAAAAACGAGATATACATAAGTATACTTATATAAGTAGGAGAGATGGCCAGAGAGCGTTATAGGATTACGTGTTAATTGACAGGCGCGCGAAAGAGAGACTTTTGGATGTTAATGTGCTGAGAGGTGCAACTGGAGGGATGTCTGATCATTATCTTGTGGAGGCTAAGGTGAAGATTAGTATGGGTTTTCTGAAAAGAAGAGTGAATGTTGGGGTGAAGAGGGTGGTGAGAGTAAGTGAGCTTTGGAAGGAGACTTGTGTGAGGAAGTACCAGGAGAGACTGAGTACAGAATGGAAAAAGGTGAGAACAATGGAAGTAAGGGGAGTGGGGGAGGAATGGGATGTATTTAGGGAATCAGTCATGGATTGCGCAAAAGATGCTTGTGGCATGAGAAGAGTGGGAGGTGGGTTGATTAGAAAGGGTAGTGAGTGGTGGGATGAAGAAGTAAGAGTATTAGTGAAAGAGAAGAGAGAGGCATTTGGACGATTTTTGCAGGGAAAAATGCAATTGAGTGGGAGATGTATAAAAGAAAGAGACAGGAGGTCAAGAGAAAGGTGCAAGAGGTGAAAAAAAGGGCAAATGAGAGTTGGGGTGAGAGAGTATCATTAAATTTTAGGGAGAATAAAAAGATGTTCTGGAAGGAGGTAAATAAAGTGCGTAAGACAAGGGAGCAATGGGAACTTCAGTGAAGGGCGCAAATGGGGAGGTGATAACAAGTAGTGGTGATGTGAGAAGAAGATGGAGTGAGTATTTTGAAGGTTTGTTGAATGTGTTTGATGATAGAGTGGCAGATATAGGGTGTTTTGGTCGAGGTGGTGTGCAAAGTGAGAGGGTTAGGGAAAATGATTTGGTAAACAGAGAAGAGGTAGTAAAAGCTTTGCGGAAGATGAAAGCCGGCAAGGAAGCAGGTTTGGATGGTATTGCAGTGGAATTTATGAAAAAAGGGGGTGACTGTATTGTTGACTGGTTGGTAAGGTTATTTAATGTATGTATGACTCATGGTGAGGTGCCTGAGGATTGGCGGAATGCGTGCATAGTGCCATTGTACAAAGGCAAAGGAATAAGAGTGAGTGCTCAAATTACAGAGGTATAAGTTTGTTGAGTATTCCTGGTAGATTATATGGGAGGGTATTGATTGAGAGGGTGAAGGCATGTACAGAGCATCAGATTGGGGAAGAGCAGTGTGGTTTCAGAAGTGGTAGAGGATGTGTGGATCAGGTGTTTGCTTTGAAGAATGTATGTGAGAAATACTTAGAAAAGCAAATGGATTTGTATGTAGCATTTATGGATCTGGAGAAGGCATATGATAGAGTTGATATATATATATATATATATATATATATATATATATATATATATATATATATATATATATATATATATATATATATATATATATATATATATATATATATATATATATATATATATATATATTGTATTAACTTTCTAAAATGGGAAACAGAAGAAGGAGTCACGCGGGGAGTGATCATCCTCCTCGAAGGCTCAGAGTGGGATGCCTAAATGTGTGTGGATGTAACCAAGATGTGAAAAAAGGAGAGATAGGTAGTATGTTTGAGGAAAGGAACCTGGATGTTTTGGCTCTGAGTGAAACGAAGCTCAAGGGTAAAGGGGAAGAGTGGTTTGGAATTGTCTGGGGAGTGAAGTCAGGGGTTAGTGAGAGGACAAGAGCAAGGGAAGGAGTAGCAATACTCCTGAAACAGGAGTTGTGGGAGTATGTGATAGAATGCAAGAAAGTAAATTCTCGATTAATATGGGTAAAACTGAAAGTTGATGGAGAGAGGTGGGTGATTATTGGTGCATATGCACCTGGGCATGAGAAGAAAGATCATGAGAGGCAAGTGTTTTGGGAGCAGCTAAATGAGTGTGTTAGCGGTTTTGATGCACGAGACCGGGTTATAGTGATGGGTGATTTGAATGCAAAGGTGAGTAATGTGGCAGTTGAGGGAATAATTGGTATGCATGGGGTGTTCAGTGTTGTAAATGGAAATGGTGAAGAGCTTGTAGATTTATGTGCTGAAAAAGGACTGATGATTGGGAATACCTGGTTTAAAAAGCGAGATATACATAAGTATACTTATGTAAGTAGGAGAGATGGCCAGAGAGCGTTATTGGATTACGTGTTAATTGACAGGCGCGCGAAAGAGAGACTTTTGGATGTTAATGTGCTGAGAGGTGCAACTGGAGGGATGTCTGATCATTATCCTGTGGAGGCTAAGGTGAAGATTAGTATGGGTTTTCAGAAAAGAGGAGTGAATGTTGGGGTGAAGAAGGTGGTGAGAGTAAGTGAGCTTGGGAAGGAGACCTGTGTGGGGAAGTACCAGGAGAGACTGTGTACAGAATGGAAAAAGGTGAGAACAATGGAAGTAAGGGGAGTGGGGGAGGAATGGGATGTATTTAGGGAATCAGTGATGGATTGCGCAAAAGATGCTTGTGGCATGAGAAGAGTGGGAGGTGGGCTGTTTAGAAAGGGTAGTGAGTGGTGGGATGAAGAAGTAAGAGTATTAGTGAAAGAGAAGAGAGAGAGGCATTTGGACGATTTTTGCAGGGAAAAAATGCAATTGAGTGGGAGAAGTATAAAAGAAAGAGACAGGAGGTCAAGAGAAAGGTGCAAGAGGTGAAAAAAAGGGCAAATGAGAGTTGGGGTGAGAGACTATCAGTAAATTTTAGGGAGAATAAAAAGATGTTCTGGAAGGAGGTAAATAGGGTGCGTAAGTCAAGGGAGCAAATGGGAACTTCAGTGAAGGGCGCAAATGGGGAGGTGATAACAAGTAGCGGTGATGTGAGAAGGAGATGGAATGAGTATTTTGAAGGTTTGTTGAATGTGTCTGATGACAGAGTGGCAGATATAGGGTGTTTTGGTCGAGGTGGTGTGCAAAGTGAGAGGGTTAGGGAAAATGATTTGGTAAACAGAGAAGAGGTAGTAAAAGCTTTGCGGAAGATGAAAGCCGGCAAGGCAGCAGGTTTGGATGGTATTGCAGTGGAATTTATTAAAAAAGGGGGTGACTGTATTGTTGACTGGTTGGTAAGGTTATTTAATGTATGTATGACTCATGGTGAGGTGCCTGAGGATTGGCGGAATGCGTGCATAGTGCCATTGTACAAAGGCAAAGGGGATAAGAGTGAGTGCTCAAATTACAGAGGTATAAGTTTGTTGAGTATTCCTGGTAAATTATATGGGAGGGTATTGATCGAGAGGGTGAAGGCATGTACAGAGCATCAGATTGGGGAAGAGCAGTGCGGTTTCAGAAGTGGTAGAGGATGTGTGGATCAGGTGTTTGCTTTGAAGAATGTATGTGAGAAATACTTAGAAAAGCAAATGGATTTGTATGTAGCATTTATGGATCTGGAGAAGGCATATGATAGAGTTGATAGAGATGCTCTGTGGAAGGTATTAAGAATATATGGTGTGGGAGGCAAGTTGTTAGAAGCAGTGAAAAGTTTTTATCGAGGATGTAAGGCATGTGTACGTGTAGGAAGAGAGGAAAGTGATTGGTTCTCAGTGAATGTAGGTTTGCGGCAGGGGTGTGTGATGTCTCCATGGTTGTTTAATTTGTTTATGGATGGGGTTGTAAGGGAGGTAAATGCAAGAGTCCTGGAAAGAGGGGCAAGTATGAAGTCTGTTGGGGATGAGAGAGCTTGGGAAGTGAGTCAGTTGTTGTTCGCTGATGATACAGCGCTGGTGGCTGATTCATGTGAGAAACTGCAGAAGCTGGTGACTGAGTTTGGTAAAGTGTGTGGAAGAAGAAAGTTGAGAGTAAATGTGAATAAGAGCAAGGTTATTAGGTACAGTAGGGGTGAGGGTCAAGTCAATTGGGAGGTGAGTTTGAATGGAGAAAAACTGGAGGAAGTGAAGTGTTTTAGATATCTGGGAGTGGATCTGTCAGCGGATGGAACCATGGAAGCGGAAGTGGATCATAGGGTGGGGGAGGGGGCGAAAATTTTGGGAGCCTTGAAAAATGTGTGGAAGTCGAGAACATTATCTCGGAAAGCGAAAATGTGTATGTTTGAGGGAATAGTGGTTCCAACAATGTTGTATGGTTGCGAGGCGTGGGCTATGGATAGAGATGTGCGCAGGAGGATGGATGTGCTGGAAATGAGATGTTTGAGGACAATGTGTGGTGTGAGGTGGTTTGATCGAGTAAGTAACGTAAGGGTAAGAGAGATGTGTGGAAATAAAAAGAGCGTGGTTGAGAGAGCAGAAGAGGGTGTTTTGAAATGGTTTGGGCACATGGAGAGAATGAGTGAGGAGAGATTGACCAAGAGGATATATGTGTCGGAGGTGGAGGGAACGAGGAGAAGAGGGAGACCAAATTGTAGGTGGAAAGATGGAGTGAAAAAGATTTTGTGTGATCGGGGCCTGAACATGCAGGAGGGTGAAAGGAGGGCAAGGAATAGAGTGAATTGGAGTCATGTGGTATACAGGGGTTGACGTGCTGTCAGTGGATTGAATCAAGGCATGTGAAGCGTCTGGGGTAAACCATGGAAAGCTGTGTAGGTATGTATATTTGCGTGTGTGGACGTGTGTATGTACATGTGTATGGGGGGGGGGGGGGTTGGGCCATTTCTTTCTTCTGTTTCCTTGCGCTACCTCGCAAACGCGGGAGACAGCGACAAAGTATAAAAAAAAAAAAAAAAAAAAAAAAAAAAATATATATATATATATATATATATATATATATATATATATATATATATATATAATCATTCATCTGGATGTGCTACATATAATGGTGCCCACGTATTTCCTGCGTGTCTTAGGCGACTGAAAGAAATTTAGGTGGGGAAGACAAGTTCCCTCTCCTCTGTTTTACTTTCCAATAGAATTAACAAAGAAACCAAATAATGATTTATCCCTGCTAGGCTAAGTCATTTGTTGATAAGTCTATCTTACTAACCTTGGAACTGGAGAATATGTAAGAAGAAAGTAGTCAGAGATTAAGAGAGAGAGAGAGAGAGAGAGAGAGAGAGAGAGAGAGAGAGAGAGAGAGAGAGAGAGAGAGAGAGAGAGAGAGAGAGAGAGAGAGAGAGTTTATGAGACGGCCTTGATTAAGGCATTCAGTTGCTCTTGTTGTCTCAGCTAACCTAAGAGTAAATGAACCCTGTCGAGAATTATCGTATGTCCTTTTATATCGTTTCTCTTTTAAAGTAATTTCTCATTCGCAAGTTCCATTTGTTGACTAAGCGCTAACAAGAAACTCTCATCAATATGTTTCTTAGGAAACGAGTCGAGCGACAATGGTGCAGCTCATGCTTCTTGGTTTCCTCCTCAGCCAGGCAGCCATCACATCACAACAATCAATATTAGGTCAGTAGATCATTGCTAGCTTTGTATTGTGTATCAGTTACAGGCGCTTTATCACAGGTACATGTACATGTACATGTGCGGTCGAAGTATCCTGGGACACACTTGAAGTCTCAATGTTTACTTTGACGACTCCTTGAGGTATTCGAGATGGAGAACCTGATTGTACAGCTTCATTCAGGTCATTTACTTTCGTCTGAGATTGTATATGTGAATGATTTCTGTCAAACTGTTTTCAAAGATTTTTTTACATTATATCTCTGGCTAGACAAAATCGGATAAGGTTATTCGGTTCACTTGGATGAAGAGTGAAACCAGGTTTGAAAAAGCTTTACTTTTATTGGTTGAGGAACTGATTCACTAGCTCACAGTGACTGACCCAGTCCTAGAAATATAAAAGAAAATCGAATTATGCAATAATAAAATTCTATTTCACTTTTGCTCAAACTTTGATTAACAAATCATAATTCATATCATTACTCTTAACTATTTAGAAAGCATTTATTGTTCTATATACACAACAAAGTTAAAAGCGACATGGCAAAACACAGGGAAGCAATCTGGAAGATGAACAATGTTTATAATCTTGAAGGATGTCTTTTTGAGCTTAAAGCCAAAAGAAATCTTTCCTTTTGGGGAATATCAATTTAAACATTTCCATGCTATATAATCCATAACCTCAAGAAAAAGAATGAAATTAGAAATTATATTGATAGTTCTTTTTCGATGGCTGAAATAACATTATTTTTTCATGCTATTACATTTAAGTTTCTTATATTCATTTTAATAATGAAAGATATAGATTATCAAAGCCTTTTCAAACTCATACGCTGTTAAGTTTCTACAGTTCCCCGAAGAGGGGTACCTAAATCGATGATAGTATGTGCTTTCCTCCCTTGGATTGAGACCCTGAAGTTGAATGTTGGCTGCTGTTTTGTTCTAATCTGTTTCGCTGATCAATGGATTAAGGTTACCTTAAAGAGAAAATGTTGGTACAGAAAATCTTGTCAGTTTTCAGAGAGAGGTACCAGTCAGGCCGTAAAATCTTCTTTTCATTGCTCATATGGCATCGCAGTTTCACAGATAATCACGAGACGTTTCTCTTTCTCTTGATAGTTTTCGAGAATAAGTGTCGAAAGTAAATATTAGGATTCTTTTTTTTCACACCCTTATTTTGATGCTGATGAGCCAGAAGATATTCTGTTGCCTCTTGATGTTAGTTTTCGTTTTCACAAGGTGCATTATCTACATAATGCACTGATGAAATAAATGGGAGAAATTTATCTTTGAGATATCTGTAACATGTCAACACTGAACATTGTTTTTGACAGCAAATGGTGCGGGTGAGACGATGAGTGCCTTGCTAAGGGCGGCGCCACAACCTGGCTGCTCCGTCATCCTACTTACAGATGGCACCACCCTACCCGCCGCCTTCCTCACGGTGCGGTACACCATAATTTCTTGTCTTTCATACAGTGAACCTTGTGAGACTGGAAGTTGGCAATAAGTTTTCTTAACCATGGGAGATATCTTCACATTCTGAATCTTTAAGCTGAGACGCAAGAGCAAGAAAAGAAAATACACCTAAAAGGAAACGTCAGAGAGATGCGTCTAACTCCCTTTTTCTTTCACTTAATCGTTCAACATAATGTAGATACCCATTGAATAGATCTCATCTGTGTATATGAATTTTCCTTTTCATATGTTAGCCCTTTTATTAGTAAGGTACCTTCACTATCAAAAGAAACAAAATTTGTAACGGAAAATACATCACATTTCAGCTACTTCATCAGTCGCACTTGATAGTGGGAATGTTCGAGGTGGCAGCGGACGGACAGGACGCTAACGCGACGCAGGCGCAGCTCTCCTGGGTGGTTGGCCAGGCTCGGAGGGTAGGTCACTCTCACATTATTACTTAGCTAGGTAGGTTTCTGATGATGCAAGTGGGTCACTCTACTATAGTAGGTAGTCATTTTCATATCAATACTGAGGTGGATGGTTCACTTTTATATCACTCCTCTATAACACTCATGTTACTTCTAATGCAGTTAGACTACGTCCACAGTAATACTGGGTCGAACATGCTAAGCTCACATTTGTCACTGAAGAGGAAAGATGCATCTTACATTATTGCTTAGCTAGGTGTATATATTGATAAGGTAAGTAGGTCACTCTGACAGTACTGCTCAGAATATTAAGTCACTGTCTTATCGTTACTGAAGTAAGTTGTTCACATACATCCGGTGTGGCATATGACTCACATTCATATCATTAAGGAGAAAGGAAAGGCATCGTAACATAATAACTGAGGTTGGTACATCATTCAAACATTACAATCCATCATGCTGGTTACTGTAATACTGATAGTGAACCGGAAAAGTCATTCTGACATTACTGCTGAAGTCATGTGGTCATCCTCACCTTACCACTGAGTTCAGTAATTCACTCGCATATCAGTACTCCGGCACAGAAGCCACTGTCTCAGTGATGTTGGTGTGGAAAGTAATGTCCACATTTGACTTTAGATCGGTAGGCCATTATAACACAATTGCTGAGGTGGATAGACCAATTATTATACATTGCTGCTAAGGTCGGTGGGTCATTTCAACACTATAGCTGAGTTGGGTAAGTCACTCGTATATGAATTCGATCATATTAACGTCAACAGCTGCGTCAGTTGTCATGGTGCGTGACGGTGGTGGTGGTGAGCTACAACCCAGACTTCTTGGCCGCCTTCGCCCAGTGGTCTCTCAAAGGCCGCCTCCTAGTGTGGTATACGAGGCTCCTTGTCCTCACCCATCTGCCACTTCACGAGCTACAGAACCTCCTCAGTAGCCACTGGACCTTCTCCATGATGAACACCATGTTACTCAACATCATTGATGTTACAATTCCCCTAAGGTACTATGTGATGGTAATCTGTTCAATATCAGTGATGTTACAAATCTCCTAAGGTGCTATGGGATAATATTCCGATTCTTAGCATCAATGACGTTAAAATTCCCATAAGTACTATAAAATGATAAATCAGGTACAATATTTCTCATTGGATCCATCTCGGTAGTCTTGACGAGGAATTTGTCAATCCAAAAGAGTCTATCCTCTCCATGCAAATGATGATATTGCAGTTTTGGAGTTGCAGGACCCTCTGGAGAACGGATCCTAGCGCTATGATAATGATAAGGAACCATCTAGTTATTCAGACGCACTGTCAGACATAACACCCACAACCAAGTGTCAGTAATGTTGCATATGTTCCAGATTTCTGGCTTAATACTGTATCATTCACCCATTCTCATTTTTTCTCTCTCAAATTAATGTCTGATAATAATTATTGTTATTCCTTCTAATACGTGACAATTTCCAGCTAACTTTGTGGAAGGAATGTTGCGTGATTGTACTTAGCTTCGTTCTCTTGGATGAACTCCAAGTTTGTTAATATGAGAAATTTACAATTTCTTACTGTGTAAGGGTGAAGACCGTAGATGGAGTTATATCTCTATTGCTGAGAATATTCCATCTATTCCAGCTCAGACTTCCTGCGTTCCCTATCCAGCAGGTGGACGCTGTACGTGTACTTGCCATACACTGCCCGCGGAGCCCAGACGGTGCGCGTAGCCTCGTGGCATACTGGATCTGGACTGTGGCTGGAAAAATCACTGCAGTTCTTTCCGGAGAAGTTTGTGAAGTTTGTATCGCAAAATGCTTAATATCTATTCATGTGGCCGACAGTAGCCAGTGGAGTGACTGATGTGTAAATGTCGTTTATACAAATTTTCAGATCTAGCTACTATTCTCATTTCTTTTAGTGAATGTATTTGCACGGATAATCGTACTCAAAGTTTTTAGGTGGTATAACTGTGTCAATAACAGACGGTATCTTGCTCAGAGGTAACCCACTTCACCATCTCATTTAAAGATGGTACGTGGCGGGCCATTCCGTGTATATCTATATAACCAATGCCTGCCTCTCAGCTATCTTGCTGAAAATTTCTTGAACTAAAATTCTACATTCATATATATTCTTCCCTAACTCCTTCACATTCGATCAACTCACTAACTTTTTAACCCATCTGATTAACTAACATGAAATTCTCTATGCAGGGTATTAAAGTTCACATAAGAAAAAAAATAGCTTGGTTGTAATTTGGATGATCCTTGCTCATTCGAGTATCTCACTTCTTCCCTCATTAACAATCTGTAAAACTTAAGCACACGCCAAACATGAGCTCCTGATCGTTTCTATTACTTCTTTAATAAACTACAAGTCTTCATTTTCCCTCTAACTTCTCAAAACTGTTGAACTATTTCTCCTTTCTGAGGGTTATTCACTTTCAGTTGGGTAGGTCTGTTCGCCACCCTCCCTTGAAACACCATCTTTGCGAGAGGTGAAAGGTTTTCCTTGCGCCGCTTGTATACTGACGTTCTATGGGACTATTGCCACTTCGCCGGGTAGGAAGCCTAAGGATGTGCTGACTGTATAGCGGAAGTCTCAGATCGTCCCTATTGCTTTACTGGTAATCTTTCCTATGTGACTCACCTTTGACTCCCCCTCTTAGGAATTTAGATGAGTCTTTACGCTTGGCCTTTGACATCTCTAAAGTATTTCATAAGATGGGAACAAGTCTTTTATTGCTAAAGCACCTTGTTTGGCTACCTTTTTTTCTGCATCTCTTTGTTATATGGTGCATGGTTGTCATTAAAGGAGAAACATCTCTCTGTTATCCTATCATTAGTAGTGTTCGCAGCGTTTTGCTATATCGCCTATGATCTTTCCTCACTCCATACAAGATCTTTAATTTCCACAGTTTCAGATTGTGGTCACTCTCAAAGCCACAGTTACCGCTCTCAACACTTCAACTTACTTTTCCTCCCCTCCTCATTTGTTCGTTTACTCGCACAGAACACATCTCCTCTCTTAATCTGGACCAATGCAACATCATGGAATGGGGAAGCAATAACGTGATTAGATTCAAAAGTGCCAAAACAGAGTTCTGTATCTATAACTCTTTCTTGTAAATATCACTCCTTTTCTGCTATTCAGTTTCAGAATACTTCACTTCCAGCTTACAATAACATAAACATGTTGATCCCATCCATAAATTCTAATATGTCCAGAAAATCTCGCATAATACCCATCGCAAAATATGCTTCCCACATTCAATATTCGTGTGAGCAGTTAGTTCTTATTCGGCCTAAAAGGAGGATTGCTTGCATATATGTGGTGGCTCTTCTTCCGCCTCTGTATCAATTAGTAGGGAATCAAGAGACTTTGGCCTTATCAACTCATGCGACCCATTTCCGAAAGTCCACTACGATGATGTTTCTCTCTTATTGTTCTGCGTTCGGCCACCGCTCCCGTCGGCTGTCTGCATGTGTCCTGGGCCCCATGAACTAAATCCAAATTATGCATTAGGCTGCTGCTTCCCATGACATCTGTGTGAAGACCAGCTACATAAAGACTGAACCATAAAGACTGAACCTTGTGACACTTCCTTCTTTCCTCTTCCAGCAAATCTAAAAATACCCTTCCATCTTTGTTTCTTTACGCTTCCATTAATCTTGCCATCTTTAAGATTCGGATCACCAAACCCTTGGGAATCTCAAATTAATCCTTCCTGTTTTCTCTTGCCCTATAGCTATAAGATGAGCTTTTCCCTCTGCCATATCAGCTACTATAGACAAAAAGTATCATAGAGGCCTTTGTGTGTAGCTACTAACAAGAAAGATGAAATACACTATATGAAATCCATAAACACAAGGTTAGAAACAACTAAAATTGTTGATAACGACATCTAATTCACAGCGTTTAGAATCTTAACTTCTTTGATTACTGGATACAATTCAGTCTTACAATGAAATGAATAGAAATGAGAGATGCTTTCTGCAGGGAATATCTAGGTTTGGACCTTAGAGTTGAGTGCCATAATCTATTGATTTACCTTCATCTTTTTACCAGGATGATCATATTCATTGTACTTGCATCTGCATATAGTTCCAAGCTACAAAGGGTTGAAGGTGTTACTTCTCGGTTTTTGCAATGAAAACCAATATCTCTGCAGATTTCCTCATGACCAGACCTTCTGTGAATACATGATAATGAGAGCTCCATCTCCTTAGCTTCTACGGAGCAACAGTGAACGTTACCGCTCTGCCGTACGCACCGCACTGGATGGAGGCCATAGTACAGGCACCTGACGGTACCCTCAGCAAGAGATACTCAGGCACAGACTACATCCTCCTAACCACTGTAGCAGACACTCTCAACTTTACCTTCTTCGTCCTTCAGTCTGAGTCCTGGGATGCGGTAAGAATTGCTGTGGGTTTAAACACACAC